>NW_028143801.1:0-34457 GCF_977018435.1 Lepisma saccharinum
GGGCTAGGATTTTGATGACCTAAAAATTCGTAAAAAATGTCCTTAAAAAGATGCATTTATGACCTAAAAATTGCCAAAAAATGACTTTAAAAATGACCTAAAAACCGTTAAAAATTCCAAAGTAAAATTTTATTTGCACTTCAAATTACAGCAACTCTAGTATGCAACTTTTGACAAATTATGAGAGGTTACTGTTCAGTTTTGAGTTGCAGTGTGTAACGAATATTTTCTGTAAATTTTCAAAAAGAAATGAATGACGATTGTCAGCTAGCACACTTTTATACATAGAAAAGCTCCTTTCAACATCAACAGAGGTAATATGGGCATATTTAAAACATGCAATGTCACTTGGTTCTAATTCGGTTTCAGAGTCTGGCAATGAAAACGTTTTCCCACACAATACGTCACGAATAGAACATATTATTGTGTATCCTGCATTTTTCCCTAGCACTTTCTGCATCTTTTCTCTCACTTGTATTCCAACAGTACCTGGAACTGCTTCCAAATTATCCTGAACTTTGTTAAGGACATTAACTTGATCAACCAATGTAGCTCCAGATGTCTCGAGTGAAGTTATGGCAGAAGGTAGGAAGCCGAAGTTGGACTTTATATAGCATAATTTTCCCTCCATTTCGGGATCAGCCAAGAGTTCCTGTGCTTGCCTTATACACAATGCTTCACTGCTGTCGAACGAGGTTACAACTTCTTTCACAACTTTATAATTTTCACAATAGTAACCACAAGCCTCTAACCATGTACCCCATCTAGTAAGAATAGGAGCTGGTGGCAAAGGCACATCAGGTGCATGAGACCTAAAAGCTAACACTCGTGATGGGGACTTGAGGAAAATCTTCTTAATGTTTGCAATCAGTTGGTCTACATGAGGAAAGTGACTTCGCAGTTCTTCAGCAATACGGTGACACGCATGTGCAAGACATGTTACATGTACCATTTTCGAGTACAGACCTTTCAGAGAATTCCCTGCTTTAACCATGTACGGTGCCGCATCTGTTACGAAAAGCAACACCTTGTCATATTGAATGCCGTCTGGCCACAATAACTGCATCGCGTTATTGAAAACTTTGCTGATCGTTGAATAATTCACAATTTATTAGAAACATTTGAGTAGACTCGGATTCCTGCATCGTACCAATCACTACATTTGCAATGTACCATCCGAGTGAGTCGGTACTTTCGTCAATTGACACCCATATTTTTTTACCATGAATTTTCTGCCGAATTTGATCCATTGTTTGGTTGTAGCATTTCTTGACATAATTTTTCCTTAGCGTGGAAGAATCTGGTATCGATTTCCCAGTATGTTTTTCCAAAAATGCTCGAAGTTTAGGATTATTTAGTTTACTTAGAGGAATGTCAGCAGAAATAAAAGCGTCGCACAGTTCTTCAGAAATAACAGAGGATTTGGAGGAACACTCACCCATTAACAATTGCACCGTCCTCTTCTGATCTTGAATTTGCTTCAGAGCTGCCTTGTGTTTCTCGCGGTTGACATGTTGCTCCACCGTGAATTTCTTTTCCGCAGCAACTCTTACACCACAAAGCTGACAGAATAATACTGATCCGTCCGTACTGAACGTATTTTCACCATACTGGGACACAAACTGTTTTAATTTGTACTGTGTACTTTGCTTGGTTTTTGGCATCTTGTCCAATGCTTCGAAAACCTGCTCTACTGAATACTGCACCAAAGTAAATTCTCGCAATAAACAGGAACTTCGACAATGGCCAGATCACACGTTCCATCCATTCACTTTCAAGGAACACAACTATTGGTCTGAGCAGATTAGAAGATAAGATTAGGTAGGGCAACGACTTTCTTCTCCTGGGGCAAAATTGCGAGCTGTTTTGAACTTCTAACAATTGAATTTCATTGTAAGGAAATCGTAATATTCATGTTGTTTATTTTCTTCTGAGACGGATGGAAGGTAGCTGCGGTTTCATATATTTTAAATTGTCTAGGGAAGATATGAAAAAATAGGATATTTATTCATCTTAATCCTTTCACGTTAATGCTGCCCATGCACTCGCAGCGTACAAGTGCTCTGGAAAACTAAGAAAATAAAGAAATGACCAAAAAATGACTTAAAATGCCAAAAAATGACTTATACAACCCATAATGGCAAAAAATGCAAAAAAATGCCCCAATAAATAGTGCTTAAAAGTTTCAGCACGATATGAAACATATAAATATTAAAAGATTTGGGTTTCTTATTCACCAGAAAAAAAGATGCAATTTCATCAGAATCCTACCCCTAGTTATGAGTTTCACGCACGCTCGGCGATAGAGGTGGTTTGAAAGTTTGTTGTTGGTTTTGGACGCAGTTTTCTCTCTCTCTCTCTCTCTCTCTCTCTCTCTCTCTCTCTCTCTCTCTCTCTCTCTCAGCCCTTATGGGGGTCAATAAAAGTTCGAGTATTGTTTCAAATCCACTTTGCGCAACGATAAACGAATCGGGACTGGACCTATGCACATTTTAAAATGGGATCCCATCCACTATGTGCCTCCACCGGGTATCGAACCCAGGACCCCTTGATTACAAGGCAACGACGCCACCACTGTGCCATCGGGGAAGCCCGTAATGAAGAAGAACGATGCAGTGCAACGACCTAGTCACCACTATACTATACTTAGGCAGGACACAATTTACTGGGTCTTTGCGGCCTATAGCCCCGGGTCTTCATGGTAAAAGAGGCTGCACTTCGGAAAAGCTTGTTGCTTTTAAAGGGTCGCAGAACGAAAATAAATTATGTGGCTAAAACAATGAAATAGTGTACTATCGGAGGAGGTTACGGGCGATGATGTTAGCAAGGGATACATCTTATAAACCCTGAGTTTATGAGATTGTGAATTAGCTGAGCGTGCTCCCAAACCCATGTCTTTCCTGAAATTATCACCGTTCGGCGTGGAACAAATTTTGTTGCGGAACGAAGTTATGGCACAATATCTTAATTAATTTACATGTGTTCTATTTTACTTATCAGAAACCCTTCTTCCTGTATGTCGAAACCTTATCAGCGTAGTAGTTGAGAAATTAATGTACAGTGCTTAACATAATTATTGATCAATGCCAGTAGCGTTACGCAGTGCCCTTGAGCACCCCTGCATCGAATATATTGGGGGCCCCTTTGTTAAAAATTATCGAAAATACTACAACGTATATCATCGATGATGTCAGAGGGTAACGAACGTACAACAGTTAGCTACCCCTCTTTGAAGCGCTTAACAATTAAAAGAAAATTGAATTACCTTGTCACACTAGCTATAGCTAAAAATCAAAAATAATCTATCTGTAACACTTAACTGGTATGGACTATAAAGGGATATTTGTCTCAGTTCTTATTTGAATATGAAAAGGCTTGCCCTCCCCCTTTCAAATATTTGGCGGGAAGATACATTTTAAATACCACACATAAAACTAATATTAGTGGTAAAATTTCGTGAATTACAAAGTTTCCTTGTTTGTGTTGTGACACTCCAGGAGGCCTGAGAACTCCAACCAGTATTTTTCCCTAACTTAACCAAGACGGCACCCCGTAGGCTTAAACAATCCACCTGACATCTCTATCCGACATCCACTACAATTTCCTTTCGAAGCTGAGTTCTCACTGTTATCACCTTATTTTGCAGGACAATTTGCAAAAGTGAAAATTTACTAGGCTATGTAAAAAATAACGATTAGTACACTTTCATAGTCAGGCATTGTGATTTCATATAACACATTTCCTTTATTTACCTTATGCTCTGTGGAAAAGTAGGAGAGCTAGATATTATCTCAAACTGTTCTAAATATTACAAGTACAAGGCAGGCCCGTACCCAGAATTGATCTCCAGGGGGGGGCTCACGAGTTATCAAGGGGGGGGGGGGCTTTGTAAATCAGTCCATTTTTCAAATGTTTAACAGTGTTAAATAAAGGTACATTATGTTGGGGGCAGTGGAACGCGAAGGGCTACTTTCGCATCCCTTGATTTTCTTCCGCACCTCCTATCCGAAACCTATATTCTACCGAAAACATTACTTCTTTCAGTGTCATATTATGACATGTCGTTGTCATATTAAGGGCCGAATGTTAGGTTCTGAAGTGAGACTGCTGTTATTATTTACAACAGGCAAGCATTGATCCTGCTCTCAAAGAGATTCAGCATTTATTTTCCTGTATTGTCGGCAGTCTACAAAGATCAGCGGCCATTGTCTTTATTTCTTCAGAATTGCTGTAAAGAATTGTTTCTTCTTGTGTTTTAAGTAGTCTGTTTGTGTTTTTCGATAAATGTATACAGCTCAGTGTTAGTTGTTGTATGTTTTCTTTTGTACTGTTGGTACACGGATTTTTTGTCCGCCTACTTGTCCTTCCTCTCTTCTTTAAGTCGCACTGGAATAAATTTCAGTTGCTTTCAAGTTATCATCAGGACGTTCTCCGGAAATTATTTGTATCGTGACGGTCCTTGTTAATTCGTTCTATTTGTTCTAGTAAATGTACCATTTCAGACATTTTCAAGTGCGGCCCAAGACATTTTAACTAAGAAGTTGTTGTGCACTTAGCGTTTTGTCCTGATTCCATAGTATGTAGCTATCTGGGCAGATGGAAGGTAGGCTGTGTATTATGTAATCAATAATATTAATTTTACTTATTTTTTGTTAATATTCATTTTCGTGTTATTTTGTTACTATTAATTATTATTATTATTATTAATATTACTATTATTGTTTTGCTTTTCATTGTTGACAATTTCAGTGTAAAATGGCCTCCTGTGCTGTATCTGGAATTTTCTCAATAAATAAAGAAAACGAACGCATATGAAAAGAAGCAACGGAATATTTTCAGAAAAATGAAACAGTTCAAAAAAAGTGAATTGATAATTACATGAAAGTGACTACATGATTTCGTATTTATTGTGTTATTTTCTTTTTCAAATTGCAGAACTTTAGGTTACATAGTAGCCATTCCTTTCTTTTACCCAACGCACACAAACTGAACACTCAGCAGTTGTTGTCAAATCTACAACGTATTTGGCATTTGATTAATAACTGAATTTTGTACCTTGGTTGTGCCTTGTAATCGAGGGACCCCGGGTTTTACCTCACTTTAAACTATAGGTTCAGGCCCGATTAGCCTATATGTGCGTAACATCGACTTAAAACAATGGATGTCAATCTAAAATTGTACATTTCAGTCATGGTCATGGTAACTTCAAACTGAAGGATTTTTTTTAGAGAGAGTGAGCACGCTATTAGGGGGTAAAATATACCTCGACCCCTGTCCGTGGAAGAATGCTTTGCCTTGCTTGCCTCTTCATGGATAAAATCCTCCAGTCGTCCTTATGTGCCATTGTTCTCCCAAGTCGCTTCAGTTTCATTAGCATATTATCATACATGCCTCCTAAAAGTTGATTGATATTTGATTTAGGGACTGGAACATGCATATTTCATGTTTTCTTTATTTTCAACGTCGCACTCCCTAAATTTCATTCCGCACCCCCTCAGCACCCCTAGATGATTAATCCTGACGCCGCCGCTGGTTGGGGGGGGGATATTAATATCACACAAATACATTTTTTCTATATCTTTTAAAATATCGCTTGAAGTGTTAATTGGCTGCTACTAAAATCATCCCTTACTACACACTCTATACTACATTTGATGATACAGATATTTATATTATTCAAGAAAAGATGGACAATATTCAATCATAGTGCCTAGCGCTCATTCCACTCCCCGGCCGAAACAATAAAACTCCCCTTCGTTCCCAAGACTTGGGAGCTGTTAACCTTTGACGCAGATGCGGAGGGAATTTGCATAATCACATCAAAGTTACAGATTTCTGTATAAATTGGAGGTCGGAACAGGGGCAACGAAGGTACAGATAAAGAAGCTCCCCTGTGAAGAAACTTTCTGAAGTCCAGAGAAGAGAATCTCCTAAATATACTTGCCGCTACTTAAGGCTTCTTCTTATAAATAAGATGAACGAATGTAATAGCTGCTGTTCATGCTCCCTGAATTTATCCATCACCAAAGTTATGAACGAAATAATAACTGCTGTCTACATTTTCACTCTACACTGCAAACAAATTACACACAATAGTTTTACCTAATGTCAAGGGGGCTGACCTCAGTGTGGGGGGGAGGTGACGGCAGTTCCAGGGGGGTCCCCTGGCTACGGGCTTGGTACAAGGGCAAAATATAATTATCAACTTACATGTCAGCGAATATTTGCATGACACGATTTCAGTACATGTCCAGGTACAGTTAGAAGTAAATTGTCGTTGTTAGGGATGAATGAATGAAACACACGCTGATATATATTAAAACTTACACCTTATCCTGAAAAATAACTTTTATAACCTGTCTCTTCGTTTTTACCATTATCTAGCTTGTTTACGGAAAAGGGATATAATTATAAGGACTTTGGAATATGATATTCTTTTAAAAATAATCTCCTGATAGAGCATGGGGTTTAATGTGTCCTCTCGCATTTTTCTTTGGACTTCTTAATTAAAGTAAGTTGCTTGCATGGTGCATTAATATTCTCAACGAATTTCATTTTCCGTGTGATCGTAAACCCATTTTCATAGGATTGAATTACTGTTAGATCATTAAGATTGGCGGCGTTCTTAGCATCTAGGTATTGCGAATAGGTTAGGCTAGTACGTTTGTTGCATTAGTATTTGTACACTTTCTCTCGTTGCTTGTATGTAAGATTCTAATACGAAAAAAATATATTTTAAAAAAATGTAGCCTACAACCAAATAACTAAAACTTTGTGCATTCAAGTATTTACCATATTTCTAGAACTTTAAACATTTATTCAAATTAGACACGGGAATTGAGTTTCCAAAGTTGGAAAGCTTATTCAATACGAAATTTCAATCATACAAGCTATTTCCTCAATCTTCTGTACTTAAACTTGTACAAAATTATCTTGCATACCAGAGGCGCAACCACTAATTTTTGTCTGGGGGTGGGGTAAGTACCAGGAAAAACGTACCAATAATAATAATAATAATAATAATAATGTTAATAGAACAATGTTAACAATAATAATGTTACTAATAATGTTATTGTAACATTATTATTATTGTTATTGTTATTATTGATTTGCTTTATTTTACTTCACTTCTTGTGCCACTTTTGGCTAATTTGAAAAAAATGTGGATGAGTGATGGCATGATGAAAATGATTAATGGATACTCGCAAACATCCATGCCCAAGCCGGGATTCGAACCCAGGACAAACATTATTATTCCTATTATTAGTAGTGGTAGTACCAAAGACGTTATTATCCTCGTAAATTACGCAAAAAGGGGGTAGAAGTTTGTGCTAAAGCATTTGTGTTCGTACAAACTATTTGAATTACTTTTTAACACGTTCAATTTCACATTAATAACGGAAAACAAGCACATAAACTATTTTTGAAAGACAGAAAATGCTTGATAAATGCATTCCAAATATAATTATTTTCTACATTAACATAACTTTCATGCACGATATATGTTTCACATAGGGTGCAAGGTGTAGTGACTTGGACGTATTCAAAGTGTCTTTAATAAATATTATATACAGCATATATTATTTAAATACATTTCACAACCAATTCATCCAACTCACAATAAACGAACAGGAAAAATTACATAAATTGTCTCTGAAATGTGCACGCTCCCTTTCCTCCAAACAATTGTTCATGCATTTAAAACAAATTAAATTAAGACAAATCCTATTTCTCTGCCTGGTGATTTACAATGTATTAAAGCGAACAAACACAAATTGCGAGCGAAGCGAGGAAGAAAATCTATGGATCCAACTTTTTTGCAGGCTGAAATCAATATTAATTTAATAGGGCGCAAATAATTTCACGGAACGCGTCATGGCAGTATATCATTTACAACTTTTGTGCCTTCCCGATGGTGTAGTGGTAACATCGTCGCCTTGTGATCAAGGGATCCCGGGTTCGATACCCGGTGGAGGCACATAGTGGTTCGGAACCCACTTTAAGCTATAGGATCAGTCTCAATTAACCTTTCTGTGCATAAAGTAGACTTTTAAAAAAATGACTCAATCAATTTTACAACTTCTTTTCATTTAGATCGTTCGGCGCCCAGGACCGTCTCCCGCCGCCCGAGAGCTACGGTCCTGAACTTCATAAGGCTAAGAAAAGGAGGGAATGCGAGCGAAGCGAGCGAGAAAATTTTGCAAAAAGTATTTTTATTTGCATAACATTTGAAGTTGTGGGCGGTAATTGCCCCCTGCAGGTACACTTCGCAGTCAATGTTTGGGCTACAGCCCCCGATAGTTTTATAAAATAAACAAATGAAAGCAGATCAGTCGGGAAATCACCCTTAAAGTAATCCCCGATAACCATTGTTGTCTTTGAATGATCTGATAAAGAAACAAAACAAGAAAACAACGGGACATTCTCGAAATTGACTTACAGCGATGTAGCCTATTCTATGATCCAATAAAAGATATAATCTCCTAACCAGCGTTCACATTCAGCTGTAGATATTGGAACAATTTTGATATAATTCACATAAACTTTGAGTGACGTGGAAATGTGTTGTGGAGTTTCTTTGTAGGTGCGAAGATTTTTAACTACTGACGCACACATCCTTTCGCTTACAATAAAGTTTGCCTGACATCTCACACACCTTCACAATTATCTAAATACCATGTATGTGCATTTTATGGGACTGTATGCGAAGATAAACCTGAATCTTCAAACCGGCTATTCATATTATTCACCAAAGAAGAAAATGCTTTGGAACATGGTTATCCTTAACTCCGAAACTATCGTCCTTCAAGGTGAATCAATTGTTTTCAATGCTTAAAGAGTAGTCATGTCTAAATATCTAAGAAACTGAACTGATAAGACGGAACTGAAAGGTTCCAGATAATCACGAAATAGAGCCGTTCCCGTCGGCTCCGGTCCATTTCGAGCCCTGACCTCACCTTATGCTTCGCCTGTGTTTGTAAAATAACAATCTACGTGTAAATATTTTGTGTCAAACTTGCTTTGTTTTCGTTTTTGTTATCAGTGTAAAATGGACGCACAGGACTGTAGGTACTAGGTAAATAAACAAATAATGTGATTACCTGAGCTACATTATTTGGGTTAAAGATATTTCACCAGCAGTGGCGGCCATTAGGGGGGCGAGAGGGGTAAGTCGCCCCCCCCCCCCCACTTTTCGCCACTCTTACCATCCACAATGCTACACTTTATCTACAAAGGGAAATATACCGTCTTTGCCCCCCCCCCTCAGTTTCGGAACCGCCACTGTTCACCAGTATTGTATGAAAGAAGGAATTGTGAATTTCCATCAGTAAAATGTACGCAAGAGGGAAAACGAACACCAGAGAAAAAGAAGAGTTCGTCCAACAGCATGGCGCCTTGAAATCCAGAGGTTAGGTTACGATGAAATGTTGCACACAGAATGAAGCAACCAACAACTGTCTACAATTTATCACCACCGAAACTCAAACCATGATGATTATTTATTTATATCTCGAGGGTAACAGCTTGGATGACGTGAGTGTTTATTTAATGACGAGTAGATGAACGGGAATCAATTGCTTTTTCTGTAGAATGAAATACTACGAAGTCAACGGTTGTGAACTCGATTTACTTGTCGCCCGGCGTCCACTGTTCGAATTCTGGACTGGACTTGGATATGAGTGTCACTTCTTCGACTTCATCTTCATCGTCGCGATTAGTCGAGTCAGGTCTTACGACCTCAGCGTTTCTGTGTGTTAGGTTATTCATCAATTGAATACATGCATCATTCAACTCCTTCCTTAAGAAGCAGAACTACAAAGTAATCATCTAGGATCTTTCAAAAGTTCAATGCCCTTTTCATAGGCGTTTGCACAGAGGGCAAGGGGAGGCAGTCTCCCTTCCTAATACTCTCACTTAGAAAATTAGGGTAGATAATATTATTATCGTTATTAAACAATATTATTCTCTCTAAAATTAAACTAATTTCAAGCCTACGAAAGTTCTAAGGAACTACGGCGGGTTTATTTCCTACGTAATTAAAGTAGCTGACTTCGTTCTCCAGCAAATTACTTGTTATTAAGACTCACGCATTTTATATTTAGCCTAGTTGAGTTACACATATGCACAATAAATTGGTCACACATTGGAAATGAATAAATTATGTATAGTTGTTTTCAATCTGCTGTACGAATTCATGTTTATATGTAAATTAGTGTGAGCAACAGAGAAGGAATATATAGAGAGATGGAAACGGAGAGCTTTTGTGCCACGGAAGCCGGAATTATTCTAATAGAGTGATTTTCGGTGGATCCGGACGCACACTATATATGTTACCAATCAATACAATAAAACAGAGAGACGGAATAAACTTTTCCTATCTTCGATTGAAGTTTCATCAATGGTTTTGCTCCCTTAATAAGAGGATCTGTGCACGCCCATGATCCTTCTGAGAAGCGGAAAGAGAAGAAAATTATTTTGTAGGTTAGTAACAATCCATTTTTCATGTAAGTTATAACGTTATAAAAATTGGAAAATTAACGCCACTCTCTGTCCTATCTGTTTAAACTTGTGAGAGATGGTCATTAATCTCTCACTGAGTGAAGTTATTGTCTAATTATGAAATAATACGTATACTAATAATAAATACGTAAATATTTTAATATCATATTTACTCGCATCATTCAATCATAAAAGTAAATCACTTTCTTCAAGAAATGACTTTTGTCTGCCAGCCCTGCTAAATTTTCACTTTCCATCTACTGATTTATACGAGGGGTGGCCAGAAAGTAAATTCCAATTAGTAGGGACATTGATTTTCGCAAACGCGAAAACCATGAAAAATGGTAATTGCTGCGAAGTTGTGTTTATGAATGTGCAGTGATGTCTGGACACATTTTACGCCTGTTCGAAATATCGAAATAATGCGAATTTGGCATAAAATGCGAATTGTTGGCGTCTTTAGCGATTTTTTTAAAAAATGTCCTAAAAGAACAAAAAATTCCATGAAATCCAATAGGAAAAATAAAAAAATCACCAATTTGAAAAAAATCACAAAAAATCAAGGTCCCTACCGATTAGGCATAAATAAAACAAAAATATCAGTTGTAATTTATTGCATTAGTAACAGTGAATCCTAACCTAATTTTTGGCATAATCACCACCGTTGTTCTGGCATTTTGTATGCCTATAGCATATGTGTCCGACAGCTAAGACTGGAACTATCTCTACCGCAGTGTAGCTGTCAAATCCTTGTCCTGTCAGAAATCTCTTCAGTTGAACAAAGAGTTGAAAGTCGGTACATGCAAGGCGTGCATTAGTGATGACACAGCAAATGATGATCACTATCAGTGTTTAGTATGTTATAAAATAAAATTTTGAGCGTGAACAGGAGCAATTGGTAAATTTAATCAGGGTGTAAATAATAAGATTAGAGACATAGTGTGCATTCGATTATAGCAAAACACAATGAAAAGCCTACAGAAAAAATAAATGTAAATGAGAGTATCAATTATGTAATAACAGTTAATGTAAATATGGCAGATGTAACAAGAAGAGGTAGGGACTTGATTCGGTATTTCTGTCCAAATCGTGTGAGTTGTGTGTCGTATCAGTAAAAAAAATGTGTTTCTGTGTGAGAGTTTGGTCGGTTTTTAACGATGCAGCGCTCTCAGTCCGCTTCATCAATAGCGGGGACACATCTGCACGATAAAAATTTAGAAGTTAACACGCTGTCATATATTAATTAGATTGGTAATATTGCCGTTTATATGTAAGAAGTTATATGAATTGAAGAAATATGAAGAGAAAAGGTGGAAAAGACGTTGGCCCATACATGCTCTGTAAAGGCATTTTGGCGTGTTGAAGGTACTTAGTTATGAATTATTGAAAAGTCACAGAATGAGAGTTTTACAGCGAATGGTGCATAGAGTATTGTCTCCGCCAACAGTGAGAACACGTAAGCTATCTTCCCATATGCAGTAGCTATATTCATCGCGTTCGTGCTCTTTGTTTACGTACACAAAATGCTACCGAAGCAGAAGGTCGTGTTGCTACGGTATCGTCTTCAGAATTCCATCCTACTCTGTGTGAAATCACATCATAAAGTGACGTCACGGTGACAAAGGGTCGGCACAATCTTGTATGAGAAAGAAGAAAAAATGTTGCGGCGAGTGCTGTCGCGTGTACGAGATATATTTAATTTTCTTCTTGTTCTGCGAGTTATTGGTGCAGGCAAAAAATAGCAGAATTTATAAGAAGCATAGCTTATACGTGTTATTCAGCGTGGTAAAATGTATAGTTATAGTTGTTACTATTACTGTTCGAATTTTCGTCGCGGCGAGGAACTATGAAGGATGATGATGATGATCGTCTTCGTTTGGAAGTAGCTGTTTTATACTGCCAGTGCCTCAATTTTTCTTGCAGTGTTGTCAACTTCTGATATATAAAGTTCACTAGTTGTGAATTCTTCCACATAAAGTCCCTCTAGAGTACGAGGGATATCCGCTTGCACTCCTGAATGTAACTTTAAGGCATTCACATTATCTTCCTCTGTACGTGATCGATCGAGAGTTACCGTTTGTGGTGTGTAAAGTTTCATCCTGACCGATGCTGCCTTTTGTTCAAACCGTTTTTCTTACTTGATCCCTTCAATTCTGTAATGGTTTTTGTCAAGTCGCTCGATTACTGTGAAGGAGCCTTCGTACTTGCCTGAAAACGCTTTGGACGTCTTTGATAAGCGTCGATCGTTCCACAAAAGTATTTGATCGCCAGATTTAAACGCTGCTTGAGAATAGTGAGGATCAAGCCGTGCCTTGTCCGTTCTGTGGCGTTTGAGGAGATTTTCTTGTGCAAATCGACGCGAAATCTTCATATGTTCCCACATAATAATCTTATGTGGGGCTCGTGTTGTCGTACCTATATGTTTGTGATTGTCTCTTCGTCCATCTTATCTTATGGTCATTCATCCTCATCTTCGCGACTAGCCAAAGGGCAGAATGGTTAAGTAAAATAAACTAAATCCACTAATCAGTCATTGGGATCGCAAAAAGTCTTGACCACAAGTATCATTTCTAGACTTTTTATTGACTTCTTGACCCACTTCCTTTATTTTTTCTTGATTTTCAGGACTTTCTTGACTAGTAGATACCCTAAATAACTTCGTTCTCTAAACACTTGCTTTACAATCAAGATAATGAATAAGAATGGAAAACACCTTGTTTCATCAATATAAACCAGAAAACATTCCTTCAATAGTTGCTTCCGTTTTTCAGTTTGTCCTCTAGCAGGACAATATTTTCTTTTCTTTTTCGGCAATGACTGAAGCAAAATAAATGTCACTATTGAGTTTGGGAGAGCAGTCCATAGACTTGTAACTTTATGATTTGTCTTTGTTAAACTGAAACACGTATTTAGGCTAATTTCATTATGTGACGCTCAAAATGTAGGATATTTATGACATTTTTTAAATTCCTCCCGGACGCCGGAAACAAGGTTAAATGTAGGACATGTCCGGGAATATCCGGACGTCTGGTAAGCCTACGTATGGCCAGACCGAACTTGAACCCGGGACCACTGGCATCGTAGCGAAATGAGATAAGGGTCGTTCCATGTCAAATCATCCAGAATTTTGTGAAAATGTCACCCACTATCTCCGATTTTGATGAAATTCGGTATACTTATAGAACTTTTGATGCTAATTACAAAAATGACAACTTTTTTTTTTTTAGATTGGTCAAGGGGTTCAGAAATTACGGGTTTTTAAAAATCTCCGTGTACGCCACATGCGGCTCCACTTTGAATGACACGCATTAGGTTATAAATTATAGTATCTTCTCTCAGGTTTGCCGTAAACACTTCATTTGTTTTCTTTTGCTCAGGATAGTGTAAGCTTTTATTTAAATAAGGTTTCAGATCAGTGTATCAATAATCATGTATTTTATGTATAGTTTCATGTATTTTATGTATAGTTTCATGTATTTTTTTAGAAAAATAAATGACTAACTTCAAGAGCGAATTTCGTGCAATGCCCCCCCTTCAATTTCCCCAAAATTTTATATACAGGTAGTTCAGAGTGGGCACTGATGCTTGATGGAAAAATTGGGATGGGCGGTTCAGAGACAGGGTGATAAAAAAATCATTTGCATTAAAAGTTAATCTTATTAAAAATGCTTATGTATTTAGCACAAAGTCTGAAGTACAATATGTTTTGAGGTATAATATTCAAAATTTCTGTTCACTATGTGTGAAGGTAAGCATAGGCGTAACCTTTCGGGGGCAAAGGGAATCATTTGCCGTATCCAAAATGTATACATTAATTAAAACCTACAAATAATAATTGCAGTGAAACCCCGATTTCAAGTTCCTCGATTTTACATTTTCCTGCATTTTACATTCAATCTTGGTGGTCCGAGCATAGCAAATTGCTAAGAAATTTTCCTCGGTTTTACGTTTTCTCGCATTTAAGATTTTTTCAGCTTGGTCCCCTGAACAACGTAAAATCGAGGTTCCACTGTATCTAAGTTAGTTTCAACTGTCTTCATTTTTTAAAAAAATATAATCATCATCTCTACGTAGTATGAAGTAAGAATTAATAATACACATTTGTGCTGATTGAAGTTTTTCCAAATGGAGCTTTTCTTGCCACATACCACAGAAAATCTCCTTGTGATGGTGTGGTTGTATCACTTAGAAGACTTGTATAGACATCTGTTAAACATTGTACAAAAGACACACTTTCCCAACATGGTCAAATTGACTTATCATTTGTTTTTGCTCTGTAGTGAGTAGTCTGTGGAGAATGCTCTCCAAGAAGTTTGTATGAACCGTGTTAAAAATGTAAACATAAACATTGGTGAGGTCTTGCCCGGTCCCCCCGGAACTTCCGGTTTAGGCCAGTTCCCGTTGTTTCCAGTACAGATTCACCGGCATACGAAGTAAGAAATGAGCGCTTGTTTTCATCAATTGTGCGACGATAGGCATTTGTTAAAGTTCTACTATGAAGGAGTGGACGTCAAGAATCCGTCGGATAATCAACTGCAGAGCAGATTATTAAAATATGACGTGTCTTTGTGGCCGCCAGTTGTATAGCATACTACCACTACGCATCTCATGTACACACACGACGAACTCAAAACGTACGAAAGTTTAGATATACTCAATTATTTTGTAAATGAAAAAGTGAGGGAAATAGAATTCTATAAAGAAGAAATGTTTACTTCAGAACAAAACGGCACGTACTTTTGGTGTGCACCTCGTAGTTACGTTAAGGTAAAAGAAAGTTATGCCCGCGCAAGACAAAACCTGTATATAAATAATTTTCGCTTAACATTTTGACGTTGTAAATTTTCTTTCTTTTTCTTTGTTGCCTTTTCGCGTGGCCGTTGCAGGGAGAGAGGGGAGTTGGAAGAAGCCATACTCCCTGGTCAAATTAAATGCTGAGTGTAACAATTAAAATTATATTGCATACTTATTATTCACAAAAGGGTAAAAATAGTAAATTTTACATGTAGCTAATTATGTTCCTCATTGATATTTTATTAATATGTATTTTATTGTAATGTAAAAATTGATGTTAAGAAAAAAGTTGGTAAATCCTTCACGGCACCGAGAAATGCTATATAAGCAGCGAAGCTCGGTGGCCCGTGGCCTTTGTATTCGAACTTCTTATAAATACAGAACTCGTATAACCGCCTTTTCTTTCAACGCTCGAACTTCTGCGTTTACTTCCACTTCGTTATTAGGAATTAACTTAAAATGTCTTGTGTCAGAAATCGAAAATTAGTTCATATCAAATGTTATAAAGTGAAATAATATTTTTGAAGTTGAGTTGTGTTGTTACCTAAAATTATCGGTTTTGTAGCAGTTTGATATAGGGATATGGTTTGGTTGTGTAATGTATTTAAATAATATCTGTTGTAGTTGTGCTGTCTAATTTGTTTGTGTTTGTCTTGTGCAGTAGTTATGGTGTGTAGTTTGTTTATGTTTATATTGTGTAGTAGTTGTTGTGTGTTTGTGTTTATATTATGTTATAGTTGTGATGTGTTTGTGTGTGTCTTGTGTAGTAGTTGTGCTGTCTAATGTGTTTGTGTTCGTCTTTTGTAGTAATTGTGCTGTCTAATGTGTTTGTGTTTGTCTTGTGTAGTAGTTCCTCCATTCATATTGGGGGTTAGGCGTAGAGCTGACAACTCTGCACTGTAAAAAGACATGTCAAGAAACAGCAATATAAGACCATGGATGTTCCCAAGGTAAAATATTCCGGAGGTAAAATAGTCCCCCGTTCGGATCTCCGGGTGGGGACTACTTTGGGAGGTCCCTGGACTAAGGATAAGATCTACAAGGATATTAAATTAGGCACCTGGAATGTTCTGAGCCTTTACCGGCCTGGGGCATTTCAGTGTACAGTTAATGAGATAGTTAAGTATAAATTAGATGTAGTAGCTGTGCAGGAAGTTAGGTGGCCAGGAGAAGGGAATTGTAAAACTAAAAATTATACTTTTTTTCTATGGTGGTACTGAAAATCATAATTTTGGAACAGGCTTTTTCATAAATAATAGAATTATCTCGACTCTTAAAACAGTAGAATTTATTAATGATAGGATATCATTTACAGTTTTACAGGGTAGGTGGTGTAAAATTATTTTAATAAACATACATGCACCAACGATAATACTAAAGATGATTTTTATACAGAGTTAGAACAGGTCTTTGGTAAATTTTCTCAGTATGATATGAAAATTCTGTTAGGTGACTGTAATGCACAGATTGGCAAAGAAGAGACATTTAAACCCACGATTGGTAAAGAAAGTCTTCATGAATTAAGTAATGATAATGGTATAAGATTGATTACTTTTGCAACCTCAAAGAATTTAATTGTGAAAAGTACCACTTTTAAACATAAAGATATCCATAAATATACATGGTTTTCTCCAGATGGTAAAACTCATAATCAGATAGATCATATTCTCATTGATAAGAGAAGGCATACTAGTATAATTGACGTTCGTACACATAGAGGTGCTGACTGTGCCAGTGACCATTATTTAGTAATTGCTAAATTAAGAGAAAGACTCTCAGTGATAAATCATAAGCAACAAAATCTAAAAGTTCTAAAATTTGATACAGGAAAGTTTACTGATGAAAGAATTAAGAAAGATTACCAAATTAAACTGTCAAATAGATTTGATATTTTGCAGGATTTAAATGATGATGAAAATATAAATGAAACAGACGTAAATAAGAATTGGGAGCACATACGTAATGGAATAGAATCAGCAGCTAAAGAAAGTATAGGATACCATAAACCGAGAAAAAGTAAGCCATGGTTTGATAATGAATGTCATAATCTAATAGAAATAAGAAATCAGGCTAGACTTAGGTGGTTAAATAACTCTGATGATACAAATCTAAACAATTATAATAGAATAAAGCGAGAAGTTAACCGCACGTTTAGAAGTAAAAAAAGAGATTACTTGAAAAGCAAAATTAACGAAATTGAAACAAACAGCAAAAACAAAAATATCAGAGATTTATATAAAGGTGTAAATGAATTTAGAAAGGTGTGGCAACCTAAAGTAAACTTGATAAAAGATAAAGACGGTGATTTTCTAGCTGACCCAAGCGATATTCTAAATAGATGGAAGAACTACTTTAATGACCTTTTAAATGTCCATGTAGGAGATAAATCAGAAGTAAATGAAGTCCACACAGCAGAACCTTTAGTTCCAGAACCTGACTTGACTGAAGTTAAAGATGCTATTAAAAGGCTAAAGAATAACAAAGCACCTGGCATTGATTTAATACCAGCTGAGTTAATTAAATATGGTGGAAATTCATTAATATGTCAAATCCATAAACTAATTTGTTTAATATAGAATAAAGAAGAAATCCCTCAACAGTGGAAAGAATCTATAATTGTTCCTGTGTTTAAAAAAGGTGATAAAATGAACTGCAATAATTACCGTGGAATTTCTCTACTCTCAACAACATATAAAATATTATCTAACATTCTTTTAACAAGACTAACCCCATATGCTAATGAAATTATAGGTGATTATCAATGTGGATTTAAACGTAACAGATCAACTACAGATCAAATTTTTCACATCAGACAGACACTTGAAAAAAATTGGGAATATAATCAAAATGTCCATCAGCTATTCATTGATTTCAAAAAAGCATATGATTCTGTCAAAAGAGATTTATTTATTTATTTATTTATTTATTATCCTGCGCACAACAGGCATCTGCCCTTTTACAGTGCACAGTAAATGTCTTACATAGGATTTATACACATCAAAATAATATTTATACACATTTCAGATATAAAAAAAAGAAAAAATACATATAGGGGTTATATATATCGTCCTTAAACATTACCGTGGATAAAAAATGAATCAAACCTTACACAATTACATTCATATATGGATGGGTTTATATATACACATAAAGAAGGTAAAAATAATAATAATAATAATAAAAAAAATAATAAAAATTAAAAAATTAAGCAAGAATGTTGTCCATTAAATAGCGTTTATACTCAGAAAATTTAGCATATATGTCCAAGTGTATGCCCTTCTCTAACCATTCATTATACAAGCTACACATTCTTCGCAGGGGAGCCATTTCTGCGGATTTTGTACGGGTGCGGGAAATTGCAAAGAGTTGCTTTCTTGATCGCAACTTTGGATGGGGGACATAGAAAGCTATTTTTGAAAGCAGAGAGGAAGAATCCAATTTGTCGTTAAGAAGTTTGAAAAGAAAAAGGAGCTGATGTATGGTTCTTCTGTTTGCAAGGGAGGTAATGTGTAATTTAATTAGCAATTCGTTATAAGGTGTCATCTTTGGATATGCACCATCTATCCTAAAAACTATATAGCGAGTGAACTTATTTTGAACTTTTTCAATAAGATCTATTTGTTTACTGGTTTGTGGACTCCACACTATAGATGCGTATTCTAATTTGGGCCTAACATATAGGTTAAATAATGATAACAACGCTTTTTTTTCATTGAATTCTTTTGCAGTTCTCATAATGAACCCCAGTTTTCTATGCGCGTCATTAACAGTCTTTGTGATATGTGACTGAAACGATAATTTATCATCGAACACTACACCAAGATCTGTTATTGAGTTTGCCCTGTCTATTTGTGTGTGTGCTATTTCGTAGTTATAGTGTATTGGGGATTTCAATCGGGTAAATGTTACGGCCCTGCATTTCTTATGGTTAAGATTAACTTTATTTGCTTTACACCATGCGTTGAGATTTTCGATATCCTCTTGTAATTTAATGGAATCGTCTTCATTGTGGATGCTCCTATAGAATTTTAAATCGTCAGCGAATAAGAGTTTCTCGGAATTTCTAAGCTGTTTTGGTAGGTCATTAATTAATATTAAATACAACAAGGGACCAAGATTAGAACCTTGAGGTACGCCTGAGCCAGCTACAAATTCATGGGAGCAGCAACCTTGATAATTTACGTATTGTTTTCTGTTTTTGAGATACGAGCACATTAAATCTACGAGGGAAGAGGAGAAGTTACAAAATGCTAATTTTTGCAAGAGAATATCATGGTTTACAGTGTCGAACGCTTTGCAGAAATCTGTGTATATAACGTCTACCTGACCTCTGTTGTCAAGTTCAGTGGAAATGAAGTTTGAAATTTCTACGAGGTTCGTCACGACAGATCTCTTTGGTACGAATCCGTGCTGGTGCGAGGAGAGAATTGGTTTTACGTGAGCGAAAAAGTGTTTATAAAGAATCTGTTCTAATAGTTTAGCTGGCGCAGAGAGTATCGCAATTGGTCTGTAGTTTGAAATTTGAGATTTATCTGATGTTTTTGGTATGGGACAAATTTGGGATAATTTCCATTTATCTGGAAATCTCGATGTTTGTATTACAAGGTTGAAGAGTATATGTAGCGGATATTTTAGACTTTCACCACACCCCTTGATTACATAGGGGGGGATAAGATCAGGCCCTGCCGTTTTTTTAGGTTTAAGGTTCTTTATTGCTGCTTCTACTTCAGCGATTGATATATCCTGTAAATTTAGAGAAGATAGAAGGGCTTCGGTTTCAGACAGAGGGGTTGGTGGTTCGTAACAAGACGGTTCCTGTACGTAAACAGAGTGAAAGTGTTTCGCAAATGCTTCGGCAATTGAGTTGTTGCTGTCGAGTTCTTGATTTTCATTACAGATAAGTTGTGCGTATGATGGTCGTTTTTTATTTCTTATGAAGGACCAGAATTGCTTCATGTCCCCTGTTTTAACACTAGCTTCAATGCTTTTCAAGTAGTTTGAGTACGCATCCTGAATATTCTTTTTTAGTCTGGTTCGTATACTTTTGAATTTTGTTGCATGCATTTGAGTATTCCCTACGTTATGCTTCATTTTACGATGGTGTTTTCCTTTGGATGCCAGATCCCTTATAATCTGTAGCGTGAACCAACAAGGGTAGTGGCGGGAGGAGGGGATTGAAAGAGGAATGCAATCATCGAACACGGACGTGACGATCTGATAAAATTTTTCAACGGCAATATTAACGTCTGAGCACAATTTTAATTCTTCCCAATCTATCGAAGTAAATTTTTTATACATACTGTTAAAATCAGCTTTCCTAAAATTGTAGCGTTTCTCGTTTGGTTCCGGATTTCTTGTTTTACAACGTACATGACTTACTTTCAAATATAAAGTAGGGTGATGCTTATCCTCAGGAACGGACAGAGGTTCTTCTCTGGACAATTTTATGTGGTTGAGATTTGTTAGTACTAGGTCAAGCATTTTCCCATAATTATTCCTAATATTATTTTTGTTTTGAAGACCAGTTAGTTGGAGAAAGTTACATAATGATTGACAGGTTTTATTGTTGTTTAATGCTTTGCAATCTGTATCGCGAATTTCCGGAATGTTAAAATCACCAATTATCAGAATCGGACTCCCCGGCGGGCAATGCATAGTTATACAGTTGAAAAGAGCATCATACAGGGCAATATCAGAATTAGGAGGTATATAAATTGCACACATATATATATAACTACCAGGAATTGTTCGAATTTTAACTATTATAATATCAATATTTGGATCATCTATTATATAATATATTAGTAGAGTTTGGAATACCTAAGAAGCTTGTTAGTATGATAAAAATATACACCAGTGAAACAGAAAGTAAAATTCGTGTGGGTATTAATATGTCTGACAAATTTACAATTCATGATGGGTTAAAACAAGGAGATGCATTATCTCCATTCCTCTTTAATTTTGCCTTAGAATATGCTGTTAGGAAGGTAAACGAAACTGAAGAAGGACTAAAATTAAATGGTATGACTCAGTTGTTAGCATATGCAGACTTACTGGGGGATGATGTGAATACAATTAAGAATAATGCTAAAATATGTTTCAAAACTGCTAAAGAGATAGGTTTGGAAGTTAACAAAGAGAAAACTAAATATATGATTACAGGCCGAAACCAAGTGTTAGGTAATAATCAAAATCTAATTATTGATAACAACTCGTTTGAACCAGTTTCCAAATTCAAATACTTAGGAGTAATATTAAAAAATGAAAATTATATTAAAGAGGAAATAAAAAGTAGGCTTAATTCAGGAAATGCATGTTACTTCTCTCTTCATAAACTTTTGTCTTCTCGTTTAATATCTAAGAAACTAAAATTTAAAATATACAAAACAGTAATTTTGCCTGTAGTATTATATGGATGTGAAACTTGGTCCCTTACATTGAAAGAGGAACATAAATTGAGAGTATTTGAAAATAACATCCTTAGGAAAATCTTTGGACCTAAAAGGGATGAGGAGACAGGTGAGTGGAGAAGGTTACATAATTTAGAACTACATAATTTATATTCATGTCCAGATATTATTAGAATAATTAAATCAAGAAGACTTTGGTGGGCAGGCCATGTGGCACGAATGGGAGAGGAAAGAGGAGTTTACAGGATTCTTGTTGGGAAACCTGATGGTAAGAGACCTGTAGGAAGGCCAAGACGAAGATGGAGGGACAACGTTGAGATGGACCTAAGGGAAATCGGTAGGGATGGAAAAGAGTATATAGAACTTGCTCAAGATAGAGAAAGATGGAAGGCCTGTGGTGCTGCAGCCATGAACTTTCGGGTTTAAGAAGGCTAGAGAGTTAGTTAGTTAGTTAGTAATATAATTCTATAAAACTAGTGATATTATTATATTTTTAAGTATGCTTAAATCAATCTTTGCCAACAAATCTGCAGAAGTAATATCACATGCAAATGCTAGAAAATATGTGTGCTTTCAATTTCGCCTTTCCGCCTGGGGGATTTAGGGAGAACCAAACAAATTCACCACGCTTGCACAAATAACAGGCCCGGGGCAACACAATGCACGGTATTGATAAAACCATATTCTATGATAAAACGGCCCAGTCCGAGCGATATGAAAGCGAGAAGCGACACCTGCAATTTGTCGTGTCGCTTTTATTCGGAAGGTATTGTTTATTTTTTAATGTTGGTTTCCAAGAGACACGTATCGCTTCAGTCTGAAAGCTTCCTCTCGAACCAATTCACCACGAGAAAATGCACGTGTCACTTGGACTGGTCTGTTATCTCAGTACTATGCATCGTGTCGCCTCGGTCATTTGTACTCGTATGCAAGGTGGATTGTTTCCTTTAGAATAAGGGGCCGTTGCTTGTCGCTCCGGTGTGTAATCTCCGTGCCACTTGAAAGTGAATCCTCAGTGATCAACGAAATGTATCGAACCGAAGGAACGCGACAAGCTGCACGTGTCGCTCAGATTCCCAATGGCGTGTATTGTGCCGCCTGAGACTTGATTTCCCATGAGCGGTAAATGCTTATTTATAGACTAAATGGGCATGTGTCGCTTGTCACTTTGGTGTGAACCGAACCACTGCTGTCGCGTGTCGCTTCGGTTTGAAACCTTACTAAGAGCCGTTCTATTCACCACAACACAATACGCAGATAAGCGATCAACATGCTTGTGACAAAATGCAAGTCGTACAAATTTGCACGGGTACCAATCCTTTTTTCGTTCTGCTTGTATCAACAGGTTTCGTCCTTCGAAAACCTACGAAGTGATATTTGACTCAATAAATTTGTTCCCGATCGAACTGTGCAACCGTATGCTATGCAGCTGACACGCTATTTCCTTGTAAAAGAATCTCCACTTTGCCGTTTCATATTATCGTCCAAAGCACCATAAGCGTAACCGGATGTTCCAGGGGAGCCAGACGAGTGCGCATGCTCCGCAGTAGCTCCGCCTTTAACACCGTCTTACATCGCGTCGCGGTCGGTCGCGTTAGACACTAATAAAGTGTTAATTAACTGTTAGCACGTATTGTTACTCCTTGTACCAAGTTACGGAAATATCTGCGCTGAAGTTCAACAGGTTATGGGCCCAGATACGTTCCCACTGCGCCCGTGAGATTTGGTAGTTTGTCGGAGTGCAACAGTAAGTGTCGTTGTTCTTTGGAGTACAACAGGAAGTGTCCTTTGTCTTCCTAACCGGACTGGTGAGAACTTTACACTTTCGGAAGAAGCGTGGGTACTTGTTTACTATCCTTCGGACACATTTATTTATTTTTACAGAAGAAACTACTTACCTTAATAAGTTCCTGTAGCATTGTCGAACATCGGGAAGGTGTTTTGTGTGATGTGGGAATTTTTCATAGCTGAAATTCATGTTGTTCGTTGAAAATTAATTCTCCGACAGAGAATAGCTAGCCCCACGAATCATTGGCGCATGGATAGGTTAGTTCTGTTAGGTTAGGAAACATAGTTAAAATTTGGTGTCGTGTTAGTATCAGGATCTAGAAATTGGAAATAATTGCGAACCATTGGCACTAGCCCCACGAACCATTGGCGCTAGCCCCAGGAACCATTGGCGCGTGGTTAGGTTAGTTCTGTTAGGTTAGGAAACATAGTTCAAATTTCATCAAAACAACGTTGATACACCTTCAGGAATGTTCCGCGAAGCAGATCAAAAATTGACGAAACGAAAAAATTAAAGGTGTCCGAAGGATAGTAAATTTTAACCGAAATAATGAATTTCTAAAGAAAATAATGTCTATTTCTTACATTAACGAGTACTTACTGTTGTTCCTTATTTCCCACAGACCATCCACGGGTATCCCCAAAAACCATTGACATTAACCCAAAAATTCACGATAGCCCCATGAACCATCACGGGGACAAGGTATGCCTACTAGGTTAGGTTAGGCCTGTTAGGTTAGGTTCCATTAGCACTCCTTTCGTTCAATTTAGCATATACGGACAATATGAAGCGTATTGTGCTCTCGTGCAGAAAGCAAATGGCAGCAGCAGCAATAGCACGTTGGAAATAGATTTTCGTACAAAACCACATGCATTCGCATTAAAATGGATCAAAGCTACATTCCCGAACATCAACAACACTACTGAAAATGATTTGCGTAAGTACTTTCTCCTGTAAATTTGAAGAAATCCGTCTCTGGTATAGTAAAGTGTTACCCGTGTCCAAATTACAGAGAAATTTTCGTGAAATGAATGACGAAATGGAACGTCTCACGAAGTCCAAGGTTCCAGAACTGCTTCTAATGAGTCGAATCATGTCTACCTTACCTAGTGAATATTTTGAATTCAAAAGTGTATGGGAATCAGTTCCAGTGGAAGAGCGTACTGTAGACAGGCTAACTGAACGACTTAGGCTAATTGAAATGAGACTTCCCAACAAGAGTAGCAACACAACAGCTTTTGTGGTGAAAAGTGATGATCCGAAGGAACACAAGAAACGTCCAGAAAAAGCGAAAAAGTGTTTTAAATGTCACAAGGTAGGCCATTTTGCCAAACAATGCAAGTTGGTGTTAAATAGATCTTCAATCAGTGGAAGTGACCGTGTTCTAGAAGGAGGAGCATTTGTGAGCTTTGAATCGAACTGTCCTGTTTCGGAAGTTTGGATTGCAGATACTGGAAGCACAGCACATATGACTAACCGAAGGACTACTTTCTACAGTACCAAAAATTCCCAGCACCAAAGGAATTACAGGTGGGAATTAAAGCCATCATATTAGCACATGGCAGTGGTATAGTGAATGTGGAAATGTTGGTCAATGGTAGGTGGGTGAAAAATCATCTTCGTGATGTGTGGTATGTGCCAAATATCAGTAGGAATTTATTTTCTGTGAACTCCACTACAAAAAGAGGTTTTCTATTCTGTGCAGACTCCATGAAGTGTTTACTAAAAAAGAATGGTAAGGTACATGCATGAGGAAGTGTTACTTTAAGTGGTTTGTACCAAATGCACATGCGTGCATTACCCCCCAAAAATCCTGCTGAAGTGTGCTTAGTGTCAGCTTCCGATACATTGCAGCTGTGGCATGAAAGGTTGGTACACCAAGGTAAGCAACATGTTCGGAAGTTTTTAGTGCAGCACGGAATTGATGTAAAAACTGATGATCAGTTTTGTGAAGGCTGTGTGGTTGGCAAGCAACATCGTAAAAGTTTTGGACAGCGGGTTACTCGTGCAGAAAAACCAGGTGAAATAATCCATGCTGACGTGTGTGGACCAATGCAAACAAAATCATTATGTGGTGCACTGTATTTTGTTTGTTTCAAGGATGACTTTTCGAAATTCCGACGTGTTTTTTCTGAAACAAAAATCTGAAGTTGCTGCAAGACTAAAACAGTTTTTAGCTGAAGTCAGTGTTGCAGGTCATGTAGTAAAAGAATTGCTCACTGACTGTGGGAAGGAATTTGATAATGCGGAAGTGAAGGCTTTGTTGATAGAAAAGGGGATCAATTTCAGAACCACCATGCCTTATACACCTGAACAGAATGGAGCTGCAGAACTTGAGAACAGAACATTGGTTGAATCTGGACGCTCGATGTTGCATTCAAAAAGTCTTCCAGTAAAACTTTGGGCTGAAGCAGTGAATACTGCAACGTATGTTCTGAACAGAACTGGACCAACAACTGTAGAGAAGAAGACGACATCATATGAACTTTGGTATGGAAAAGACTTACCAAGTGTAGATCATTTGAAAGTTTTCGGAACAGAGTGTTTTGTTCATGTACCAAAGCAAAAGCGACAGAAATGGGACAAAAAGAGCTTTAAGGGTCTTCTGATTGGTTACTGTGATGAAAAAGATGGTTACCGCATCTGGAATCAGAAAACTGATAAAGTGTTGCTCAGTCGTGATGTTGTTTTTTGCACAGAAACAATTTTGCCAGTAAAAGAGTCTTTTGAAATTGTTTCACCAGAAAAATCAGTAGTGTTTGAATCTACTGTGGAAGAACCTGGTAGTGAGTCTACATACTATGATGATACAGGAAACAGATGCATCACTGGAGATGTAACTGGTGGAAGTGAACCACGTTATGAATTGCGAGATCGTCAAAGGGTGCAGAAACCAGTGTGGCAAGATGGTTATGTGTTACAGGTAGATTGCTTAGAACCGAGCTCATATAAAGATGCCATGTCATCAAGAAATGCTGCAGAGTGGAAATTAGCAATGGAAGATGAAATGCAGTCTTTGGCTAAGATACATACTTGGATACTAATTGAACCTCCAAGCAATAAGAAAGTTATTGATAATCGGTGGGTTCTAAAAGTAAAGATCAAAGCAGATGGCAGTATCTACAGATTTAAAGCAAGACTGGTAGCAAAGGGTTATCTACAGAAGAGTGGAATTGATTCCGATGAAACCTTTAGTCCAGTGGCTCGATTTGATACTGTACGAACTGTGCTGAGTGTTGCAGCGTGTGAAGGGTTGAAGTTAGCTCAATTTGATGTGAAAACAGCTTTTCTTTATGGTGAACTTGATGAGGAAATCTATATGTGTCAACCTGAATGGTTTGATGACGGGACTTTCCCAACACTTTCCCAACATGGTCAAATTGACGTATCATTTGTTTTTGCTCTGTAGTGAGTAGTCTGTGGAGAATGCTCTCCAAGAAGTTTGTATTGTACCAAGAATGTAGCAATGTACATCGCGTCGCGGTCGGTCGCGTTAGACACTAATAAAGTGTTAATGAACTGTTAGCACGTGTTGTTACTCCTTGTACCAAGTTACGGAAATATCTGCGCTGAAGTTCAACATTATCTCTACGTAGTATGAAGTAAGAATTAATAATACACATTTGTGCTGATTGAAGTTTTTCCAAATGGAGCTTTTCTTTCCCCATACCACAGAAAATCTCCTTGTGATGGTGTGGTTGTATCACTTAGAAGACTTGTATAGACATCAACAGTATCAAGTAACAAGTGCAGCAATGAAGTACCAATTCCATAGAAATAGTATTAGAGGCATAACTTTCTTATTAGTCACGTAAGGTGAAATGACAACAACTTGCAGTACAATTTGTCAGCGATTGCAAAGTACTATACAACAGCACTAGGAAGATTAAGTATGCACTGTTTTGAACTTAGGCTGCAGTGTTCGGTAAGTTACTTTTTACAAGTTTCAGTTACTCATTTAAAAAGTAACTCAGTTACAGTTACTGGTACTTTGAAAGTAATTGTGATTTACTTTACAGTTACTGTGAAAGAGATGAGTTAATTATCATTAGAGGCACATATTTTTGGTAAATAAAAAAGCAAAATTTCGGTATAAAAACAGAGTCAATTTCGGGTTCAAAAGCGGTAAATAAAGTGAAATTTCGCTGTTATAGCGGTGAAAAAGCGGCATATAAAATGACATTTTAGTTATAAAAATGTGAATATAATCCCAAATTTGATTTAAAAACTGCACTATTACACAAATTAAACATATTCCTTCTAATAGCACATTCAATAATTACCAGAATATTAAGTTTATTCTTGTATAAAGGGGTTCATTTTTGCTTCTCAAATATTTACAGCAGAATTAATTAATTTTCCGTGAATTGCATAACTAACAGGATACTTCAGACTTCAGAAAGTATCGCGTCGGTATATAAACGGTAAATTTCGTGTTTAAGAGTCTATTTCGCAGTTTGCAGTTCATTTCACATCATTTCGTGACAAAACAGGGTAGGAAAATGCACCTCACACCTTTCAGAACATGAAACATTAACAGTAGAATGTGTTATTTCACATTTCGTGTTTTCGTCAAAAACGAAATATGCATGCCTCTAATGATCATTGATTTGTGTAAAAATTACAAATTGCGTTTCTAGTACATAATATGTCTTCATATACTTACATTACTACTGCAAATAAATGATGAAACACAGAGTCAACTTTGCTTGAACGATTTTAATTAAGAAATCATTTGTATGCTGACCATGGTATTTTGAATATGGTGTCATCGATTCCACTTCCACCTATTTCTTTCTCCTCCATTCCAAGTTCAACAAGATCCAAAGATCCACTTCTTCGACAATGACTGTTTCCTAGCTCGACAGTCCACCTAAAACACTGAAGTTTTCCATACAAGTAGATATGAATTGAAGTAAAGCGTGGATGAAGTTAGCATGCAACAAAGCATAGCTTCCTTGTCAGGAAAGCAATTCCAAGAAAATCCTTTTACGTAGCATCCAGAGAAGGTACAGATTTTTTTTTTTTACAGTTGGGAACAGAAAATGTGAACGGCACAATTTATAGTGCATGGAATTTTGGCAATGCATAGAATACAATAGAGTAAGTATTTTTCGGTACTATCTTCATGAGCGTAACTTGGGAACTATCTTTGGGTTTAGAGAATCATAAAGTTTTCCGTCCCATAAAAATAGTGTCAAAGATTATTTGCTAAATACATTTGAAAAATCACAATATTTACTATTTTTTTGTTTGTTCCTCAAGTGCCAGGAGGTTCACAAAATATATTATAACTTGTAGGTTGCAATTAATATATAAATTTTGGATACGGCAAATGATTCCCTTTTCCCCCGAAAGGTTACGCCTATGCTTACCTTCACACATAGTGAACAGAAATTTTGAATATTATACCTCAAAACATATTGTACTTCAGACTTTGTGCTAAATACATAAGCATTTTTAATAAGATTAACTTTTAATGCAAATGATTTTTTTATCACCCTGTCTCTGAACCGCCCATCCCAATTTTTCGATCAAGCATCAGTGCCCACTCTGAACTACCTGTATATAAAATTTTGGGGAAATTGAAGGGGGGGCATTACACGAAATTTGCTCTTGAAGTTAGTCATTTATTTTTCTAAAAAAATACATGAAACTATACATAAAATACATGATTATTGATACACTGATCTGAAACCTTATTTAAATAAAAGCTTACACTATCCTGAGCAAAAGAAAACAAATGAAGTGTTTACGGCAAACCTGAGAGAAGATACTATAATTTATAACCTAATGCGTGTCATTCAAAGTGGAGCCGCATGTGGCGTACACGGAAATTTTTAAAAACCCGTAATTTCTGAACCCCTTGACCAATCTAAAAAAAAGTTGTCATTTTTGTAATTAGCATCAAAAGTTCTATAAGTAAACCGAATTTCATCAAAATCGGAGATAGTGGGTGACATTTTCACAAAATTCTGGATGATTTGACGTGGAATGACCCATAACCACTCCGCCAAGGGGGCCGGCTAATCGGCCAAGGGTGGAGACAAACTCTCAGTGGTGATGTGAATCCCCTGTGGAAACATATGACCAGTTGCATTTAATAAGTTCCTGCATCACATTAGTTGCTCTCTCCTATTGTGATTTTTCCCAATGTTAATTGATTGCTTCCCAAGTGAAATTTCAGTCGAACTAACTATAGTATGATCTTCAAGATCAGCACTATACGTGTTACAAAGTACTCTTAAAACATTCCCAGTGAATTGATCAAAATAAAGTGATAGAATTTCGAGCCTCTGTGGACCCACACATGGCTATGCCAATATACGTAAGTAAACCCGTGGTGCTACAGCCCCTGAGGGGCAGGGCCCACCTACCGACTACCGGCCTCACTTCCAGTCCAACCAGTTACGTGCGGTCAGCACGACGAACCCCTAAACTTTGTTGTAGGTGTCCGTGACTCACTCATAGCTTCCCAATCTCCTCACGATGGTGGGTGGCAACCGGTCCTATACAGAGGCCAAAATCTCAGGAGAAATGTTGTTACTTTTGCCCCAGGAGAGTCGAACCTGCACGCGTCCCTTAGATGGAGCTCAAAGCATGATCCATCGGACCATACAGTCACGATGCAGAACAGCAGGCCCGTAGCCAGAATTTTATTTCAGGGGGGGGTGGAGGCTCATCCCTTATCAGCAGCTGCCATCTAAGGGTGAAAAAGTGGGGAATAGAACCCCTGAAGATGAATTTCTCAGTATATTACAAGTTATTGTACAAGATGTTTAATGTAAGTAAAATTAATCACCGCTAAACCCTATTTTAATTACATATTTGTAGGATTTCGGAACGGTCTTCAGCCCCCCCCCCCCCACGGGTCATGTGCCTGCGGGACAAAATATACATAAGTGCTGATCCCTTATTCTGATTGGCGTTTTAAGAATAGAATTCCCTTCAGAGCATCTCTAAGACATGGTCTTTTAAAAATCAGTTCTAGGAAGAAACCTTGCCCAATTCACGTTTTCAACTTTTTTCCTTGTGTAGTTTTTAAAGAAAGAGAAGTTATCACAATTGGTAATCTGGTGAACAAGATCTATGTCAAATATGTAATTGAAACCAAAATTTTAATGTACGTACCACGATGTTTTTAATGACTAGTTTTTGTTTCCTAATTTTGATTGAGCAGAGGGAGGTCTCTCACTGCACCAGCCGCCGCCAACCCTATGCTAATCGTTTGAGTATCTTGAGTTTGAGTTTCTGTTACATTATATACAGATAGACTAATCGCGAGTGGATTACATTTATAGTGGGGTTGAACTAACTATTAGGCATCCACCGGATACCAAACTCGGGACATTTTAAATTACAAGGGTCACCTTTACCATTATGCTATAGGGAATGCAAAATATATCTGAAACTAAGAAGAAATTTTGAATGGAATGTAGAACATAGGAGGCATCGTTCACACTGAAGGGGAAGAAGCCAGGAAATTCTCCCTCCCCTTTCCTAACCTGTACTGTACATCTCTAATTTGGTTCTCAGCGAAGGCAAGAATTTTATTCAATATTTTATTTCGCTTTTGTTATTGTTAATGAAGAATTCGAAGTAATAATTTGTCTTTAAATCTCAAGTTAGCAAGTCAGCCAAAATTATGTTTTTATACTAAATTTTACATTAATTGAAGATTTGCGCACACACACCCCCCACACCCCCCCCACACACAGATATATATATATACATACACACACACACATGTATGTGTAAGCAACGACAATATTATTATAACTTGGAGAGGATGTGATTTGCGAACGGAACAAGCATGGGAATTCAACGAAGTTTCCTTGCGAATCATCAATTATGTATGCATGTGTGTACATACATGTATTTCCTGACTACAGCGTTGACTCACAAAATTATACATATCAGGTAAAAACTGTCGAAATGTAAAAAGAGGAAGCGCTACTTCCCCTCCCTCGCCGCCTTTTCTACATTTTATTGAAATCGGACGCTGTAGGCAGGCTCGTATCTAGTATATATTTTGGAGGGAGGTCCTCACCTAATGTCTCAAAATAATAATAATGATATGTTAAAATAAGTACGGTTACATTAAATTAATTAAAGTAGTATTAATTGACATATTCAAATTAATTAATATTTTTATTATATGAATAGGTAAAAATGCGGTATAACGATAGTGACTTAACATCATGTATTCATTATCTAGCTTACGTGTAGTTAACGTCGGCGAAATTTGTAATAAAAATAAGTAAAGGAACTGTCCTGGTAAGGAAATTAATTTTAAATTTTAAAATTAATTTTTCGGGCAATACAGCTCTTAACAATTAAAAAATTTACGACAAAGTATGTACTTTTGCTGCAGTATTCCCTCCTCCATGCAAGCTCGAGTATGGTTACATGCCGTTCACAGCGGGCGACTCAAGCGGAAAGATAGAGCTATTCACTAACGTCCGAACTCCTTGAAGGCTGACACTCGAATAGGGCTCCTTTCCTTTTTCAATACTACAGGTGAATGAATTTCTTAACATTTGATAAATTTTGTCTCCTTTATACTTTCTTTCCATGCAATGATGTTAATTCTACATAGTTATTTTTAACATTGTTAACAACATACGGATCAACCCATAGATCGAATAGGTTATGGATCTGTTTATTTAAGGCACTATTTTGTTGATGGTTTTTAATTAATACATACAAAATCACCAGGTATAATAGTAACTTGATTTCCATTTATTTTCTTCGATTTTGACGTACCTTTGCTGCATTCTAGCTTGAGCATGTATTCTTCCACGTAACGTTCCGCAAACCGTCAGGCCAATTAATTTTATCCAAAATGGCATCCCTTACTTCGCTATGTAGAAATAATTCACTTGGTGTGTATCCTGTTACTTCTGAAATTGAGTTATTTAAAAGTCCTATTACTTCAGATAAATATTTACACCAATGTTGATGGTTACTGTTCACATACAGTCTTAATAGTCTAATTATTTATTTAGTGTACCTTTCTACTGGGTTTGCAAATGGTGAATAAACAGAAGTTGTTATATGTCTAATGTTATTTTTTGCATATATAAATTCCACTCTTGAGATCTGAATTGCGATCCGTTGTCTGATAATATAGCCTTGCAAATCTGAGAGTGATAAAAATACTGTAATCTTAACTTGTTGATAATTTCCTTAGCATTTGCTTTTCTGAGTGGATAAGCCATTACAAATTTTGACATGATGTCGACTATCGAAACTATGTAAGTATACCCTTGAGATCTTGGTAATTGTCCAATAAGATCTATTGACAACATGTTATGTGGGTTAATGGAATAAACGTGTAATTCTTCTTTGTTTATCTTCATAACTGCTTGTTTATTTCTAGCACAAGTTGAAACGAGCTACACACGACCACGTTGGGTGTGGTCGTAAAAATCAGAAACAGGCTTCACTTTACGGGCACCAAAATCTGAAACGCTCCGATGTCGACGTTGCAGACGCCATATACCTGAAACGTACACACGATCGTCTGGTAGCCCCAGACACCGCAAAGTGTGCCGCTATCCCCGGACATAATTTCTCTCCATAAAATATGCCTATATTTTGTTTGTTTTTAATCACACTTCTAAGGAAAAGAATTGAAACACAAAAGTTCTTCAGCAAATATTTTGTACGTCTTTCTGACCTTTTCAGTATCTGAGTATTACAAACTAAAAATAAAGTCATTGCCTATGTTTAACATGACATTTATGAACAATTTATACTTTATTTCATCGCAAGTTATTTCTTAAATAAATAACCCTTGACACAACAGCCCAATGACGGTTATGGCCTACCTATTTCTTGAAATATGTTTTATTATAAGGCGAACTTAAAAATAAATATTATAAGAAATTATTTTCGTTTCTTCATAGGTAGAGATGTCGAAGCGAACGACAAATAGAGGTTCATGGGATGAAATATCGATGAAGAATGCAGTCGACAGTGTTCTTGAGGGGAAATGTGAAATCAGAGTTGCGGCCACTAGGTTTGATGTTCCCAGAAGAACATTACACGACAGGAAAACACAGCTACGGAAAGGAGAACAGGTAAAAATACAATCCAAATTAGGATGTTTTTAGCCAACTTTCATTGACATTGAGGAACAGCTACTGCAGCACATCAAAGAGGTCGACAATCGTTTGATGCCATTGACTAGAAAATTTCTAAAATTGGCTTTGACTTGGCTGAAAAGCTGAAATTAGACCATAGGTTTAATAAAGAATCAAAAACAACAGGAAAGAATTTCTACATTAATTTCATGAGAAAGCATCCATAACTCTCGTTACGAACTCCGGAATCAAATAGTCTTATGCAATATGTTGGCTTCAATAAGCCACAGGTTGAAATGTTCTTCAACAAGTTTGATTCTTTAATTGAGAAACACCATTTCCCTTTATCTCGCATTTATAATGCTGATGAAACAGGCGTTTCTTGTGTATACAAAAACCAAAAGGTTTTGTCAAGTAAAGGGAAGAGTCAAGTTGGGAAACTGACATCTGGAGAAAGGGGGAAGAATATTACCCTCATGTTTTGTGATGAATCCTACAGGGCACTTCATTCCACCACTTTTCATATTTCCTCGCCTGAGGATGAATGACAGACTGATGTTGGGGGCCCCAGAAGAAAGTGTTGCTTTGGCACAAGTGAGTGGGTGGTTGAATGGAGAAATATTTTATCGTGGTTGAAGCATTTTGAAAAGCACGTACGTTCATCGGCCAATGACCGTGTGCTGCTTATCTCGCATTGTACTGAAGCACCCGAATAAGTGAATTCTAACCGGAAATATTTTTACTTCCATTTTTAAATTATCAGGAACTGAGATAAATGAAATCATGTGGAAACAATTACATTGTTTTCCATTCATATGCGCATTTGCTAGCTCTCGTCTTCAGTTTCGTTCATACTACCAGTATCGTTGAATTATT
>NW_028143802.1:0-34416 GCF_977018435.1 Lepisma saccharinum
CAAAAGGTCACCCGCTTAGTCGGCTGACATCAACGTTCCTTTTGGACTCTTGTGTCAGCACGGTTTTTACATTGGGTGTTCCTGCTCTAAGTTCTTTGCCGTCATTATTTATCGAGACGGGGAAATTTATCTCCGAAGACCAATCTTGGAAGCTAAGTCATCTTCTTTGTACAGGGTGACCGCAAGAAATTATACCTGAAGTTTTAATTTTTTTAAGATTTAAACTTGCTTGAGTTTCCTTGGTGTTTTCTGATTAGGAATGGATTTGATTTATATTACTTCGCTTTTTCTGCCACTTTTAGAATCACGAAGATGAAGATGAGTGATGATTGATTGAGATTGATTCGCCTTATTTTACTTCGCTTCTTGTGTCACTTTTGGCTAATTTGCGAACATGGAGACGAGTGATAAAATGATGAAATTGATGAATTGACACTCGCAAATACTCGAGATTCGAACTCGGGACCCCTGGCATCGTAGCGCGCTGTGCTAACCACTTCATCACAGAGGGCGGAGAATTAAGAATGGTTCCAAGACGAGGCAAATATCTGTCTCGCCATGATCTCATCTCGAAATTCGAGGCTACACCGAGTCGGAGAACGAGACTAGAGACTTGCCGAGAGTCGAAACGGGAACGAGAACGAGAGAGACCTTACTAAAATCGAGACGAGACCGAGACTTAATGTACGAGACTTTGTTATAATATAGAAGACTTCACCTAAGCGAAACCTTCCTTGCTTTCAGACTTCTCACAGATATAATGATTATTTTATACATTAATCACATATTTTGTTTTAGTTCAATTTATCCACACGGTGCTGGACTTACAGTTTAAAGTGGGATCATAACCACTATGTGCGTCCACCAGGTATCGAACCCGGGACCTCTTGATTATAAGATGACTACGTTTACACTACGCCACCGGAGAGGCACATACATATTTTGTTATAGCAATTTCAATGACAATCAGTGACAACTGTGAATGCGTGTTTGCATATATTCATGATAGAGTATATGCAAACGGAATGGGGCGCGTGAAACAACAGAATGTTATTTGCTAAATTTTAGTCAATATTTCCAAGGTTTTTTTTACATGTCTGCATGCATGGTTTGCTTGATTTTGTTGAATGTACAGAACATTCCCTGACATTCGCTACGAGACTCGGCGGCAAGCGGCCCGGCATCAGAGCTTGTCTTTCCCGGAGAACGGTGAACAGTCGCACGCTACAGTCTGTTTCTTTCGCTCTCCCTGCCTTCGCTCTCTTTCCCTTTCTGTTGACGTTGCAGACTGACGCCAGTATAATCCTCCCTCGGAAGTTGTGTTGTGTCGTGTCCGTGTGTTGAAGATTGTGGCTTATTATGGCACCACAAAAGTTTACATTACAACAAAGGATTTATCTTGTCGAGTGTTACTTCGGAAAGAGGAATTGTGGAGAAGTGTGACGACGTTTTGCAACGAAATTTCCTCGTGTTCCCATTCCACATAGGACCACTATATAAAACCTCGTAAAAGAGTTTAGAGTAACAGGGTCAGTTCTGAATAAAAGTGGAAACAAAAACCCACGTGTGCTTACTGAGGAAAAACCTGATGAGATAGGACAAAGGTTAGAACAGTCTCGTCGGAAATATATCCGCCGCCTCTCACAAGAAACGGGTGTTTCAAAAACCACAGCATTTAGAGCCGCTAAAATTCTTAATCGGGAGAATTACAGTTGACGAACTTGCACCTGTAAATGCCAATTTCCTTCGGAGATGCCAGGAATGTGTTGCAGCAGAGGGACATCATTTTCAACACCTTCTGTAGTCAAGGTTAGTACACAATATGAAAACTTTAATTTCAATAGGCGACTCTAGCGACTGTCCCGTTCACCGGGAAAGACAAGCGCTGATGCCGGGCTGCTTGCCGCCGAGTCTCGTAGCGAATGTCAGGGAATGCTCTGTATATGTCATTGAGGGAGAGAAACACGTAAAATATTGTCCAACTTTGTCTATTTTTTGAGTCTGTGAAGTGGCCTGCATAATTGTTCTTTCTCCTATAAACCCTTTCTCCCATTACAGACATATCCTCAAACTGATCCTATTGTACATTTCGCTGTTGTGACCTTCCCCACCCCCCCGACCGGCCCTGGACGCAATGCATCTCTGTCGGGACAGAATGAAACTCACGTTCGGAGCTACTGTTTGAATTCTGCAGAACGTGCCCGCGGGTTGAAATGACAACGTCACCCGCCGTCCTGTTCCCAAGGTGATGTATCTCCTCACAGGACCCTTTGTTGGTGCCGACACCCTCCCAGGAACCTTCGTTTGAAGTCTGTTTTCCCCGAATTCCGTGCTTTTCTCTACAAATAGCTGTGAATTTTATTAACAAGATGCTATCTGATCTTCTTTCTCGGGCCGAGTGGCCAGGGAACATATCTCGGGCGGAAGCAGGAATTCGTGGATCGCAGGAGAATAATGCGCGTGTCACTTTAATGGCTGGTACATACGTAAATGGGCGTTCGGGGAATTGTAAGTGAAGGACTGCGCCTATCACGTGTCTTGCGAGGACAATGCGGCTTCAAAAGCACAGCCGTAGACGTCAATAAAGTAGGTTACACAATAGAGGCCATAGGAGATAAAGTAGCGGATGTTGTAATAAGTGCACTCAAGACTATTCTCCGTCAACTGTAAGAACGAAGTTTAAATTAATAAGACCACGTGAGAAATAGTTGATCTGTCGATTTGGTTTATTTTATTTCGCTTTTCTTCCACTTTTGGCTAATCGCGACGATGAGGATGAGTGATGATATGATTAAATGATGGACACTCACAAAGTATACCCGTGCTCAGGCCGGAATTTGAATACGGAACCCCTGGGGTCGTAGCCCAGTATACTCCACATTATTTTACTTAAATGTATTGAAAATATCCATTCACAGTTTCCTTTTTACTTGTATTTGCATGTATGTTGTGTCATGTTTATTGTCTGTGTGAAAGAGAGAGCCGGAAAGAGAGAAAAGCGAAAGAGAAAAAGAAAGAACGAAACGGTGCCAAAGAAATAAACAGATAAGAGATGAGAAAGAGAGAGAGAGAGAGAATAAAAATAGAGAACAGTACAGACAAAAGGAAACAGAAAAACAATATAAATAAATATAGAAAAGCAGAAATATAGAGAAACAAGGAGAAAGACAGAGATATAGAGATAAAATGAGAAGGTGGAGAGGTAGAAGTTGCGGGATGTAATGAAGGGAGGGAGAGAGGGAGAAAGAATGAGAAAAGGGAGAATAAACTTGTAGAAACATTTGTGGGGAGGGAGAAGCAGAGACAAATAGCCAGAAAAAAGAGAAATATAAAAACAAACAGAAACAGACAGAAAAAAGTAGTGAATTTAGTATATAGAGAGAAAATGTGTGTGTGTGTTTGTGTAAGAGGGAGAGATTAGATAAAAATATAGAGAAAACCAGCTAACAACACAAAGAGAGATGAAGAAGAAACAGGAATATAGAGTTAAGAAGAAAGAGAGAGAGATAGAAGGAGGTATGGAGAAACGCAGGAAGACAGAAAGAGAGAACGAAAGTACGATACAATAAATAGAGGAGAAAACTACTAATTAGCAACATAGCAACCCGTAATGAGTTAGGAAAAGATAAATAAACACACAGAGAGAAAGAGGAAGAGATACGAATCAGAGAGAGAGAGGAAAGCTGAGGTGCCGACAGATAGAAAGAAACATGGTGAGAGAGTGAAAGGAACGAAAGAAAGAAAGCATGAAAGAAAATAAGTGAGAGATAATGAATGAATAGTTATTATCTTCATATTTGGAAAAGCTAACATGAAAACTCAAATTACATTTGAATTTTGTTCGCCGTGCAACATTTCAATACCAAGAAAGCAATATGAAATATAATAATAACCTTATCATTATGTAAGTTAGAACCTGTACATCTTGTAAAGATATATTTACAAACAGAGATATTGCACATAAATATTAATCACTGTAAGGTGGACATAGGAGATATCTCTAAAGACACCAGCAGTAAATTATGAAACCGCATCTTCAATAAAGTATGACGTTACACACCAACAAGCAATAACCACCCATTCCCTAAGAATTTGTTTACGATTGGTATCGATTCAGAATGTTCATCGCGACATTCTAAATTTATAAGCTATAATTTATAACTTAATAGCGAAGTAAGATTCTTTCGGTTGGTTTTGGAGCAGATTTATAGCTTCAGTGTGTCACTGGCTTGGACAGGGACGTCAAAAGTGGAGACCATGTGTGGTGCATTGTTGGAGTTAATTGTTGTACCTGTGAGGCAGGGAGGCGTTCTGTGAAGAGAATTGTCGCCCGAGAACTTTACAAATGTAAATTATCATAATCTTTATATTTCCTCACCGCCTTGAGAGAGAGTCCTTTTTGGCGCTGCCTTGAGAGTGCATATTAAGCTGCCGCGTGCAAGAAGTGATGGTCCAATTTACCACCATCAGCCCCTTCTGTCAACTGTTGGAGGGCGGCGCTGGTCTGCAGCCCTTCTAGTGACAGGGATGTAATTGCAACGGCTCCCCTTTGACATGGCCCAGAGCCTTGGTCTTTAAAGGCAATAGAACTGACCTTCGTGATATCTGCTTCTATCTCTTCTTCTCTGCTTCACTGTTTCCCTATCACTCACCAACTATTTGTTCTGTTCCTCTCTCTTTCTTCCCTTTTCTCGCTCCTTCTCTCTCTCTATTCATATCTGTCACTATCTACGTATCTTCCCTGTATACATCTTTTGAGTTCTCCCTCTGTTTCCTCATTTTCTTCTTCCCTCCGTCTTCTTTCTATTTCTTTGCCCTTTTCTTTCCCTCTGTCAATCTTTTTATCGTTCTCTCTCCCTATTTCTTTTTTTCTCTGTCTTTCTGTCTTCTCTGTCCGTCTTTCCCTCCACTTTGTCCCTTTCTTTGTGACTTTTTCTTCCATCCTCTGTCTTTCACTTCCTCCTGTCTTTCAATTTATTCAGTTATCTCTGTCTCTATTTTCTGTCTTCCTCTTCTTCTTTCTGTCTTTCAATTTTCCTATTCCTTTATCTCTCTGTCTCCTTGTCGATTCACGTGGGGGAGTGTTTAGCACAGCACGCTACGACGCCATGAGTCCTGGGTTCGAAACCCGGCCTGATCATGGGTGTTCTTTCTGTCTCTTCATCGAGTGATCCTCATCGTCATGATTAACCAAAAGTTGTAAAAGGGCGACGCGAAATGACAAAAATCAAATCAACTTTCCCTTGTCATTTTCTCCCTCTTTCTCCGATTTTACTTCTTTACACTTTTTCCTCTTGGACAAAGTAACTTTAACTGACTTACTTGGGAGCAATGTTACTGTAATTGAAGTTACTTTTGAGGCAAAATAACTGTGACTGATTAGCTTTTGTGAGGATGGGCGAAAAGTAACTTTAACTTAGTTGTTTTTGGGCTGTAAAGTAACTACAATTGAACTCGCTTCTGGGGCAAAGTAACTGTAACTGACTTAATTTTGTGGTAAAGTAACTAACGGAGTAACTTTTGGGACACGGTAACTGTAAGCATGTTACTTTTGGGACAAAGTAGCTGTAATTGAGTTAATTTTGGGACAAATTAACAGTAAGAATGTTACTTTTGGAACAAAGTAGCTGCAACTGAGTTAATTTTGGGACAAAACAACTGTAAGAATGTTACTTTTGGGAGAAAATAGCTGTAACTGAGTTACATTTGGGGTAAAGTAACTGAGTTACTTTTGTAACTGTAATTATGATCCATTTTTGAGGCTAGGAACTAAAACTTTCCAAACACTGATACACAACATCAGTGAAAGCTTCACTGGACACACCAGGTAAATTAATTAGAGTAAATTTAAGACCCGTTACCTTGGAAGATCATAGTTCTTACGCAACCCAATACATTTTGCCCTTTCCCCTCGATCATTTCTTAATTTAGTCTTCCTTCACCTGACCAGCATCCACATGCGGTGTTTCTGATCTAATGAGGTCAAGTTGCTTCTGTTAACGACATTTCCTTTGTTTTAATTGGATTAGGAACCTTCCGTTTGTAACCAAAAAAAGTTCATTAGAGTAGAGAACTGAGGATCCGTATCATCATTGGAAAGGAGACGCTTATAATGGAAAGAAAAGAGGAACTCCACTGGGTGTGGGAGATGCATGTGACTAGAACCAGATAATGATCTGGAAGTGGTTTTGCTTCTTTTGTTAACATGTGAGCCTGGATCTGTATCGCTGAGCTGATTGTAAATGACGGTTCTTTTCAGCTGAGGCCGTCTCAGGATGAAACAATCTCAAGAATTTGAAGCGAAGGTGATCTGAAGAGGACTCGTCAATAGCGATTAACCGTAGAATAGGAGTCTGTGTATAGCTAGGGATAAGATGGTGGGGTGCACACTCTTCAACAGAAGCAGGCCCAGCATCCTGGAGGCGCAGTTGTAACATCCTGGCATTATTATCAAGGGGTCCCGGGTTCGATACCCGGTGGAGTCACATAATAGTTTGTATCCCACTTTTAACTGTAGGCCCAGTCCCGATTAGCCTTTCTGTGCATAAAGTTATAATAAAAACAAAGTCAAACTGAAACATAGAAGCAGAGAACGAGAGAGAGAGAGAGAGAGAGGGGGGGGGATATATATATATATATACCGTGCGTCCATTTCGATCTGCAGCCGAGAGATCGGGAGAAGCGTGGCGGGCGGCGCTGGCGGAGATGCCGACATTTGCGGCCTGAAATACCCGCTTATTTTTATGGACATATGCAGACATTTATATAAATATTGCAAAACGAGCACTGACCTGTGTTATAAGAGTATGGTTTTAATTTTAGTAGCTTAGTGGCTGTATGTGCTGATGATTTTGACACTCCCATCTCCTGTGAAACACGGCGTCGAGGTTTGTTTGGATAACTTTCTAACGCTGCCCCAATTTCATCGAGTTCATCGAGGAAGCTCACGAAAACCATTGACTTTTAATGGTTTCGTCGGCAGCGTAATCTTGATACAGTGTTGCACATTCGAAACCTCCAAACGATCCCCATCGACACAAAACTCTTTCAAGGATATAAACTTAAGCAGGACGTTGCTGGTCAAAACTATGATTAAAATGTTTTATTATCTGTGACTCTTATCGTCACTTCTAAAGCGTATTTTTTTGTGTATATAATTGCAGAACTTGGATGAATTACAGATGATGAATTATAACCCAGGTTAGTGCTCGTTTTGCAATATTTATATAAATGTCTGGATATGTCCGTAAAAATAAGCGAGCATTACAGGCCGCAAGTGTCGCCATCTCCGCCAGCGCCGCCCGCCACGCTTCTCCCGATCTCTCGGCTACAGATCGAAATGGACGCACGGTATATATATTGATAGGAAAAGACAGAAAATGATGGAATGAGAAATATAAAGAGAAAATGAGAAAGGGAAAATAGAGAAAGTGAACAGATATATGGAATGCGAAGAGATACTGAAGGATGGACATAGAGAAAAACAGAATGAGAAATCAAACAAGAGGGAATTATATAGAAGAAACAGAATAATAAAGAATTAGAGAAATAAGTAGATAAAGAGAGGATTAATGAGAGAGATATATAGAAGAAGAAAGTAATGGAATTAGAAATATAGATATAAGGTTAGAAATGGGAAGATGGAGAGAAAAAATAGATAAAGTGAAACAGAGGTGGATTGCAAAGAGATATAGAAAAAAAGGAGATTGAGAGAGACAAATAAAAATCTTACAAAGAGTGAAAGATAAGGAAGAAAGAGACGAACAAACACTAGAGAAATAACAGATAAAGAGAAGAACACGCGCACAGGAGAGAGAGAATGAAATGTGTAGAGAAACAGGAGAGAGCTTGCAAATAGTATTAACTTGAAAGTTCTACAAGATCCCAGCATTGGTCGGATTGAGGGGCCCCAGGTCCGAATCACGGCCAGGGCACGGATGCTCTTTGTGAGTGTCCCTTCATCAATTTCATCATATCATTATTCTTCTTCATATTCGCGATTAGCCAAAAGTGGCATAAAACAGAATTAAAATAAGCCAAATTTAGCAATCAATTATTGATCTTAACTCTTTCATTTATGTAATTCTTTAGCATGTGACGCTTTTGTTAAAATTATAATACATGTAAAATGATGAAATTCTAAAAGAGAACACGGGCAAATTTCTTACGCTGTAACCCCTCGACCAGAAAGTTTTAGAAACATGGATTTTTACAATACGTTTGTATGCCCCTTATAAAAATTAGCGCGTTCTCAATTATGTTATTAATCATTAAAGGGAAGCCTCAATACCATCCCGAACTTTGACAATTAATATTTTCCCTCTCCTCAAAGTAATAAAATACTTTTCCCTCTCTGAATCTTGCATAGAAGTGCTGGTCGTTGCGGCTGCAGCCAAGCTCTGTCCCTCCATTTTGACGTCACGCGCACCGATCAGCACTGCGAGATTGGCTCAACCTACGTTACCTTGGCTTCTGGGTACCTGAATGCACACTCCGCAAATAGCTTCCAAGTTCACCCGTAAGGCCAGCCGCACACCGGATCTGACACGACGAATCACGACGAGACGCAATGCAACACGACGGGACACAAAGCGACACGACGAGTCGCTTTGCTTCCGACAAAACGAAACAAATTTTAATTTTTCTTATCAGTAGGCTTACCATATTTTTTTGGGTCCAACCCAGGACATATTCGCGATCAACTCGTTACTGCCTATTATTGTTTCAAATTTTGGTTCAAGGACCGATAATGTATTTGAAAAGGGGGTAAAAATCTGATATTCCCCGAACACCTATAACTTCTTCGTTTTGTCAATTTTTGACATTTGTACTTACCTATCTGCTTCGCGGAACATTCTTTAAGGTGTATTCACGTGTTTTTTTTATCAAAGTAATTGCAATTTCTCACATTACGAGTACTTCTTTCTCGTAGTCTTTTCGCTTGCCTCAGACACAATATGGCGCGTACACCTTCCTACATAATAGCGCGTCGTGCTTGTGTTTTGTCGATTTTCATTCGTTATGCAGTGTTTCAATCTTCTGAACCCAAGAAATACCCGTGAACAAAGCTCATCTAATCCAATCTTTTTATTATTATTATTATATATATAACTTTTTTGCATTGTTTAACTAAGAAAATTGTAATGTTTTGTGGCGCTATTCGTGAAAGGGTTTGGGGGCTATCGGTGGGAAATTTAAACAAAAAAATATTTTCGTTTGAAATGTTGAGTCCAAATTTTCCACCGATTCCGGGCTCCGCCCCTGGGGTAATTGACCTACCGCTACCGCGGCCCCGGCTCCGCTCCGGCTACCGGCTTTCTCTATAGAGTGACTGTTAAAGGCATGTTAGAAATTGGCCGGAGTCACCTGCCTCCAAATGAGCCCCAAAGTTTTAAATTTGAAGAAATCCGTTTCCAGGATACGGAAAACTTACCTGAATTTCACCACGCATCCACGACACTTCATATTAGGCATATACCCATAGCCCATTCCTTCTAACGAGTAGCTTACATTCACTGCCACATTTTCGACATTCCTTTCCATTCTTCACGATCCCGTGTTCAATTAAATTATAAATCCACTGGATCTTCCACACCCGGTACGAATTTCACCACGCATCCACGACACGTCATGTTTGTAGCTTTCGTTGCAAACACAGACTGTTCGAAACACTGGATAACCAATGAACATGAAGAAAACACAATCACGACGCGTGATGATGTACGAAGGTGTACGCGCAAAACGCTATTGTCCGTCGGAGAATTAATGTTCAACAAAGAACATGAATTTCCGCTATGAAACATTCCCACATCACACAAAACACCTTCCCGATGTTAGACAATGCTACAGGAACTTATTATCGTAAGTAGTTTCGTCTGTGAAAATGAAGAAATCTGTCCGGGGAATATCAGATTAGTACCGAACTTGGGTTACTAGTGGTAATTTCGGATAGTATAGAGTGTTTGGAAGCGAGAAAAGTTTGGGGGAAACGAAAAGGGGGTGGGGAGTACAGGAATACGTCGTAACGAAGGAAGTTTTCTTTTTTCTTGTGTTATTGCGAGTGAGTTTAAACTTGAAAGTAGCATGTTCAACGTATGGAAGTTCACGTTTTTGACCAGTGTATGATACAGAAGTGATGTTAAGTGGACGCAGCTGTTCGTAAGTGAACACGTCGACCGAGCCAAGTACAACAGGCTTCATGGCGTCGATGTGAATGCTGTTGTGTGCATACGTAGTTGTATGCAGTGCTTGTCATATCTATACACGTAAATCGCTTGTAGAGGCGTTACTGTTTCTTGTTTTGGATTTGAAGCAAAGGAAATATCGCGATCTTTATGTACACGTCAACTGTAACCTTTATGATTGGTTAGTTTGGCATTATCGTTGCATGAATGTATGACATTTTCTACGGCGTTCGTGAAAAGTGCATTGCCATGGTGCTAATTCCGACACCTGGTTTCAGGCTTTTGCAGACCCCAATGACAGAATCTTGTTATGGTAGTGTGCTGCATAAATTATTTGTAAGCGGTAATTTATCTAAAAAGGGAGGTAATTTGACGTAATGAATGATATTCAATTTGACGTCAGCGGCGCAGGGTAGTGTGGGAAATCTGGCCGAAACACGACGGCAAATCACAGCAAGCGCGTAGCAAAGCAAACGCTGCATGCACGTTTTTTAACACTTTCGGTGGCTTTATTGAAGTGGGGATTTAGAACTGGAAATCGCTTTTGGTCAATTAATGTGTCGTGCGTGTGTGTATGTATGACATAGTAGTATTAATTGTGAAAGAAAACCATGCCTTTACACAGTTTCATCGGAACTTACGATTACGTAATTTTCCAAGTACAGCGTTGAAATATGAATCGTATTTAAAAAGGAAGTACTGTTTTCACGGCTAGTGTTGGATGAATTTTATGCTACTCTTTATATCCTGCTAATTTGTAACGTATGCAGTTGTTGTAAGATCTGTAAAATAAAATAAAGTTGAAATTTTATGTTCATCAATCAACTATACGTCCGCACTATGCGTATATTCATATAGAGTTTTCAGCATATATTTAATGTCTATCTCAATACACGTACAAGAAGTGACAATGATATGTAACTTGATTTTTTATAAAAATACCCCATTTTCCACTTCCGGAAAATCTTCACAAGAGAAAATTTGTTTTAAATTCACTTTCTGCCCAGCTGAACTAATCGGCACGACACCTACAGTTAAAAATGTGCTTCTCGGAAATCGAATTCTGAACTCCTCAATTATAAAGCGACAACATTAGCAATCACGAGAAACTACGAGGCTATCTAGGACCCTGAATTTCTCTCGGATGTTGCCTATCTTTATACAACGTTGTTTTATGACAAATAAATGCTTTTAGGTACTCTGGTCATTGTTAATGGACTAGGACTACATTTAGCATATAATCATTATATTTGTGCCTTGAATCACCGCATTGCTTATCTTGTCTGTTTTACAACACCCTCAGAAACATTTGCCGGAAACATAGCGGCGGGGGTGATTTCGCGTAATAAATTGTGAGGAAAGTTGTAAATTGAATACAGTGGCGGCAATTTGGTTCCAAAACCGAGGGGGGGGGGGAGACAGTATATTTCCCTTTGTAGATAAAGTTTAGCATAGTGGGGGATCAAAACTGGCGAAAAGTGGGGAGCAACTGCCCCCTCTAATCGCCGCCACTGTTGAATATCATCCATTGAGTATGATACCTGGTCAGACCAAGGACGCTTGAACAAGATAATCAAGAATATTGATTAATAAGTCCATTGCTTCATAAAACCTTTTGATCCTTTGGAAAGACGTGACAGTTTTTCATAGCGTTTTATTGAACTGAAATTGTTGAACATCTTTCGGTAAAATACATTGTTTATACTTTAATGTAATATAGATAGAAAGGTGGCGTATAAAAGTTAGCACGAATATCCATGAATAAGCTTGTAATATGGTGCCGTAGATGTAATTGGTTCCTCCGTAGTATATTAATATTAACCTCTTGACGATCTATTTATAACATAACGTTTCTTAAATTACGAAATATTTTTTATATTATGTTCTCACGTTCTTTAAATCATGAAACATTTTATATTATGTTCTCATGTTACTTAAATTTTGAAACATTTTATATTATGTTCTCATGTTACTTAAATTATACAACATTGTATATTATGTTCTCATGTTACTTAAATTATGAAACATTGTATATTATGTTCTCACGTTCCTTAAATCATGAAACATTTTATATTATGTTCTCATGTTACTTAAATTATGAAACATTGTATATTATGTTCTCAATCTGTAGAGTAGATCCATGACTTCACCACTGTAAAAATCCTCATACACCATTCTTACAATAAATTACGCCTTCCTCACTGGCGAAGTGGTTAGCACAGCCCGCTACAACGCCTGGAGTCCCTGGTTCCAATACCGGCTTGGGCAAGGGTGTTCTTTTTTGTGTCCATCAGTTTAATCATATCACTCATCGTCGCGATTATCCAAAAGGGGCAGAAAAGCTGCGCCAAATATAGAAAATCATGTGAAATCGCCTTTTAGAATAGACGTCTATTTTTTGTACAGTACATAAGAAGTAAGTCCCGTCAGCATGTCAGTGAAAATCGCAACTGATGAAGCCTCGCTTGTGGAGGTTTATGCGCCTAAATCAAACCTTCTTAGGTATTTATATATATTTTAAGGTTTTTACAGGATTTGTACACATCACATGGAGGTAAGTGCTTTGTTTGGTGATGAAAATATTCAATGACTAACTTGTTTGAAACATACACTCTGTCGTGTTAACTCCCACCGAGACCATGACGAATTTTGAAAGCTCGAAACAAAGCATTATGCCTGGCGCTCTAGTCGGCACAGTTCATGTGCGAACTTCTGAACCGTGTTGTGTTGCTTCGTAGGATTCACACCTTGTGAAGTAACATTTCAGCATTCAAACTTGCAACACTGGCGAGAGTTGCTGTAGGAAGATTATATTCAGCATAAAAGATGTTCCTCACAGACCAAAGGTGGAGTTTGACTGTGGATAACATAGAAAAGATTCTTCTTTGTATTGTGCAGCAAGTTATGCATAATTCATTATTCATATCACCATGTAACTTTTGATAACAGCACTAGTATTACAATAATTAGTGGATATTTTTTTTAATATGATGTATAAAAATGAAAATTTGGTTAGAATATTAAAATTTGGTCAATGTATATACCTATTAAAATGTTGTACTGTTCTTTTGATATTTTGTTTTTAACGATTGAACCATTTTAAGTTCAAGATATTTCGAGCCAAGTATAAGATTTTTAGAACTTGTTTTAGGATATTTAGAGCCTATTTTAGGAATCTAAATGCACACTTTTTAGAGCCTAAAAATCCGAGGTGGTGTTATAAGGTTAGGCTGTCATTGTGAAGCTCTGAAGTGGTGATTCTAGTCTGTTCTGTCGCTTATTTCTACTATGTGCATTATCCATACTCATTTAGGGATCGTACTGTGTACTTTTCACTTCACCCTACATAACTAAGAAGAAACTCTCTGTGCGTTTTCTTATATTCTGTAGGCAGTTTGTTAGGAATAAATTTCTCACTAATTCTAAGGTTTTTAACCCTAGCTTATTTATTTATTTACGACTATGTTTACATGGCTTACCCGTGCCGTACGAGAAACGTACTTACCTGAGGGGGCATCACAAGCCCTCACTTTTTATTCATTAAAATTTAACAAACCATTTGGTTTTTGAATCAATTCAATTAATATTTTCTTTATTGAAGGGCGAGATTCAGCCTGTGGCTGTTCTCCCACCTAACCCTGCTTCCTTTGTTGATTATACGAGGGGAAGTCAAAAATTATCCACAATTTCACCATAACTTTCTTTAGGTTGGCTACACTGCCTTCAGATCTCGCGTGCTGAAAGGTAATACTGTTGTGGTTACTGTCGTGTATTCACATGCAGAGGTTAATTGATTCGCACACGTAGGTACTTCACAGTATAAAGATAGAAACGAGGATACAAAATAACGATTTAATATTGAACTTACAATAACCATTTCTAAGATGGCTGAACTCTCTATTTTTATCCAAACAACTTTTTAAACAATTGAATATCGATTCAGATATTATGCACACTTAACAGTTACGTGGCCGAGGTTTCATATTAATCGCTTCATTTCTCTTTGTTTTTTGGCAGAGTAAACATGCCGCTCTGCTGGCAGTGTGCACCAACGCAGAACAGAGAACAATGACCGTTTCTCTGCTCCGAAGGTGTGTCAGAGGCTGAATTTCACCTTAGGCTTTCTACTGCGTGGAAGTGTTGAGTGGATCGAGGGTTTAACCCTTAGTACGCCGCGCGGTCTGACGAAAGTAAGCCCAGTGTCGCCGAGGCTTTGAGCGGGAAATTTGAATTCGTATACATAATGGAGAAAAATCGTAATAACTCTGGCACTATGGGACCAATCTACTTCGGATAACTTTTGTTTTGCAGGCAATACATCTGTGCATGCAACCATGTAAAATTTGGATGCCCCAACCGCGAGGGAGTTACGGGCGGGGGCTGCATCCCCCGAATTTCAATGAAAAAAACATAAAAATATGGAGTTTGCCCCCTCTTCTCCAGCTACTTTGGGGAGAAAACCGGAACTTTTGCTTTTTTTTAAAGAATGGACCTTTCGCAACAGAATGAAACTTGATTCATGTTCGTGGGTGCAATACAATTTGAATAATAAGGCAAAACGTAAAACTCTAGCGAATCTTAGCCAATTTGCATATTATTCATAAAATTGTTATAACTGACACTATGGGACCAATCTACTTCGGATAACTTTTCTTTTTCACTGATCTCTGTTTTCCCTTGGTGCACACTGTTTACTCTGTTAGAAAAGAAAGAAAAGTGGAGAGAATAATACGAAACTTCGGCCACGTAACCACAAAAGTACCACTTAGCATGCGAGAGCTGTGGACAGTGTTGCCAACCTAAAGAAAGTTATGGTGAAGAGTAGATAATTTTTGACTCACCCTCGTATATGTGCAGTTATTTATTAATTATAATAATTACAAAAATTACCATCAGTAATAAGAAATAATAACCAATTATTGCATGAGTGTCACACACATATTTTACCATTCACTAAAACTCACAAAAAAACATAATAATTTTTCATTAATGCTTTCTTGTTTATAGAGGTGTAGTTGTTCATTAATTATAATAATTGCCAAAATTACTATCATTACCATCCAATTGCATACACTCATTGGCTTGAGTGCGTCGAATAACACGCATTCAAAGATGGCGCCTCATAGGTCCACCTAGTGCCTCCTATTTGCTTTACATTTATATTTTTATGAACAAAAGTAATACAGAAATATTGGGAACACCCTAGGGAACAATGCAATTTATTTTCAATATTTTATAAAAAAAAATCACACTTGAATAATTGGAAAAGTAGAGGTGGTTGGCCTGACAGCCCCCCCTCGGGTAAGCTAGGGTTAATCCATGCTTTTGTAATCGAGGGACGTTTCACTGTGTTGAGAGAAGCTGCCAAATATCACATGCATGAATGTCGGCAGAAATCGTTGTATTGGGGGTGGGGGGAAGGGGTCAGGCCATTGACAAACTGTTGGAGTTGCGTTGATTCTTGTAAGAAAACACAATAACAAATGCACACGCTGATTCTTTTGAGACATCTATTTTCTACCTGTAATGCACTAACTAACATGAAGTATCACTGAAATACAATTCTAATCACTTTAGACGACGTATGTTCTTAGTAATGTCCAGCTGTGGTTATCGCGATTCGCGCCACGATGCTTCTCACTCACTAACCGTTTTCTTTTCTTGGCGCCCACGCAAACCGCTGATACATGGTCCACATACGCCATCTCTTGAGAATAAAAGTAATTTAACCCACATCATCAAAACCAAATAATGAAAACAAGAACACAATCCTATACATATTCCCCCTTCTTGATTGGATAAATTCCAATCAACAGATTTACTAATTCAATTGTCATTAGGTAAGGGAATCAATTTGTTCACTGGTCTTTTAGTAAAACCAGTTTTTGATCTAATTTTGGCCACACGCACTACACCGTCTTTACCAGGAAACGTCTCTTCCACTACTGCTATTTTCCATGTAAGTGGAGGTGCGTTGTCTTCTTTGACCAGAACCACCATGCCTGGTTGAAGATTTTCTGTTGAAGCCGTCCATTTACGACGCTGTTGTAGTTCGTGGAGATAATCCTTCGACCATCTTTTCCAAAAATGTTGTTGTAATTGCTGAATGTGTTGCCATCTAGAAAGACTGTTTTGGGGCAAGTTAGTTAAATCAGGCTCAGGTATGGACATGAGAGGTGACCCTATAAGAAAGTGACCAGGTGTTAAGTAAAAGGTGTCACTGGGATTATCAGATATTGAGGTCAGGGGTCGGGAATTGAGGCATGCTTCAATTTGCGTTAACAATGTTGCAAGCTCTTCGTATGTCAAAGTAGCATTTCCCACTATCCTCTTAAAGTGATATTTCATAGACTTTACAGCGGCTTCGCACAATCCTGCAAAGTGGGGCGCGTTAGCTGGAATGAAGTGCCAGTTGATTCCATCTTTTATTGCAAAATCTTCAAGTCCACCTTTTAGCTGTTCTGCTTTGAAGAGTTGACTGAGCTCTCTCAGTTCTCTATTAGCTCCAACAAAATTAGTCCCGTTGTCACTGTATATGTTTTGACATTTTCCTCTTCTAGAAACAAATCTGCGTAGAGCAGCGATAAATGCCTCTGATGTTAAGGAAATAACTGCTTCAATATTGAACTGAAATGGTAAATGAACTTCTCTGTGTTCTTCTGGTACTGCTTGCACCAATTCCTCACAATTGGAGCACCATTTGCGTAAAATAAATCCACCTCGTTTCAAGAGTTCATTCAGTTCAGTCTGTAAGTTGAGCATAGTTTCAATGTTATCACCTCCTGATGCTACATTGTCACAATAAAAATCCCTTAATAATATGCTGGATGCATTGGGAAAGTTTTCGTTTTCCTGTCTTGCAAGCATTTGTAATGCTGCAACAGCTTGGTACGGCGATGAGGTTAAGCCATAAGTTACAGTTAATAATTCATAAGTTTGTATTTCTTCGTTTGGTGATTTTCTCCACAATATTCTTTGATATTTAGTGTCATAAGGATGGACTCTAATGTTGCGAAACATCTGGGCTATATCAGCTGTAAAAACTATCTTGTGCGTTCTGAACCTCAGTACAATAGAGTATAGATCTTCTTGGACTGTAGGCCCTGTCATTAGAACATCGTTAAGGGATAGTCCACTGTCTGTTTTCGATGATCCATCAAATACAACTCTCACAGGTGTTGTAGTACTTTCTCTAATAATAGCATGATGCGGTAGGTAATATGACTCCTTGTTCTCTTCATCAGTAGTTTTAATTTGCTTCATGTGGCCTAATGATTCATAATTGTCCATGAATTCACAATAGTTCTGCCTGAGTGTTGGCTGTGATGTTAATCTTCTTTCCAACTGATGAAATCTTTTGTCTGCTTGTTGAAACGAATTACCTAATTCAGTATGATTTGGTTTGAATGGTAGCCTAACCATAAATCTACCATCCTTCTGCCTGATGGTTGTTTCTTGAAAATGCCTTTCACAATCCATTTCTTCTTTGCTCTTGGTCTTTGTGAATACTTCCTCTAACTCAAAAAACCTCTGTAATTGTAATTGAAGGCTATCTTCAGTACGTACAAAACATGAAGTAACTGTTGTAGGTGCTTCACATTGTTGAGGCATCGCTCCTGCTAAAATGTATCCTAACTCTGTATCTTGAAGTACAGGATAATTTCCTATTCTTGTTCTTCTATCTGAACGTAGTAGCAAGAAAAATAGTTCAGATCCAATCAACAAATCTATGCTGCCTGGCTGATGAAATGAAGGATCAGCAAACTGAATATCCTTTGGGAGATTCCAAGTACTGCAATCGATTACCTGTGTGGGCAAGTCGCCTGTGATTTTTGGTAACACAAGACACTTCACTGTTGTTGTATAATTAGATGTTCTAGACTGGATTACAACATCTACACAATGTTTAGTTTCAAGACACGAATTGTTTATTCCCTGGACTGGAACAACATAGTTTTCTTTCTTCAGTCGCAGTTTCTGCACTAATGATGTAGTTACAAAATTTGACTGACTCCCACTGTCTAAGAGAACTCTGCAATAATGAAATTGTCCATTGTTGCCTTTTACCTTCACTAAGGCAGTTGACAATAAAACTTGTGAAGTGTGTCTTTCTTTGACTGTACAATATGAAGATTGAGGTGCTTCATCTGTTGCCACATTGTTGATTTCTTGAGGAGAAACCCTGGAATTCAATTGTTGTCCATTGCTTGTATTGTTACTGACACTCGCCGATTTTGGTCTTTCAGGTGTATCCCTGTGCAAGAGAGTATTATGTTTCAAATTACAAATTTTGCAATTTCCAGATTTACAAAATTTCACTGAATGTTTTGAAGATAAACAATTAAAACAAAGACCTTTCTTCTTCACAAATTCTTGCTTCTGTTTATAACTTGCCTGTAAGAAAGTCTCACATTGGTACAAAGTATGATTTGCGGAACAGTACATGCACTGAATGTTAGTGGATGTTGCTAAATACGTGTTGCTTTGTTTCATGAATTTACCTTGCTTATCATGTGATTGAAACTGCTTAGCATTGGTGTCACTATGTGTCGGTTTCATGTTTTCTAAAGCTTGACACCTGCGCTCTACAAATGCAAATAATTCTGACAAGGTAGGAAAGTAATCATGCTCTTGTGATAATTCAAATTCCTTACGAGTATTGTGATCCAAATGAGATACAAAATGTTGGGATAAAATGACTTCATCCAAAGGCACCTCAAGTTTAAGAGCCTTTAAAGCATTCAGATTTGAGGTTGCTGTATTTACAAACTGTCTCAATTCATTTGCATCTTCTTTACGCACCGACTTTATGTGTAATAGTTCACTAACGTAATGTGATGCAATAAGCCTGCTATTATCATATCTTTCAGTGAGCAAGTTCCATGCTACTGTATAATTTGCCTCACTGACTTGCAAGTTTGAAATGAGCTTACTGGCTTGTCCCTTTAAAGAGGACCGCAAATAATGAAATTTTTGTATTGCTGGTAATGTATTGTTATCATGGACCAACACTTTAAAATTGTCCTTGAATGGAAGCCAGTTTTCATAATTTCCATCAAAAGAGGGTATGGAAATCTTTGGAAGTCTAAGCTGAGACTGAACTGACGTAACAGAACTAGTACTAACACTGGGCTGATTCACTTGATCATGCCGCATCACTATTGTCTCCATTTGAGACCTAATGCTGTAGTACTTTTCTTCAAATTCAATTCTGTGAACTTCCTCTTCGGTTGCTTCCGATTGAAGTTCCAAACTGGTTTGAACGTCATTGAATTTGTCCCACATCTCTGTCAAGTGACTTAATCTCAGTTTAATTTCCTGAACACTCTGTATATTAATGTCAAATGCATCGACGAATGCTTTCATACGGGTCAATTGCCCTTTGTAGCTTCCTCGCACAACTTTTAAACGTTTAATCTCTGCCTCTGTCATGGTGAAAGGATAACTGATAAGGTTTCACAACAATGCAATTAATGAACGTAATGTAATGTAAAGAAAGGAAAAGGAAATGGTACTAAAATGAGCCTGATTACCTGCAAACTTCAGCGCTGCCGATGTTGGACACACAATCGTCTCGCCGGTTGGAAACACTGCTGCACTGCTCGCACCAAGAATCAGCTGATTTCCTTCCCCGCCTTCTGAATATGCTTGCTACGCAATAAATTTAGTATCGAGATTCCGGAATGTCCCTTCTGCCACCCGCACGAAACGTTCAGTTCTTGAGACACGAATCCACACAACTGGACCACGCTATGTCAATGCAAAACTAGAACACACCGTTCACCACAAAGTTTACAGTTCACAGTCAGGTAGATGTAAGACATCCAAGGCTTGGAGGACCATAAAAATGTTGGAGTTGCGTTGATTCTTGTAAGAAAACACAATAACAAATGCACACGCTGATTCTTTTGAGACATCTATTTTCTACCTGTAATGCACTAACTAACATGAAGTATCACTGAAATACAATTCTAATCACTTTAGACGACGTATGTTCTTAGTAATGTCCAGCTGTGGTTATCGCGATTCGCGCCACGATGCTTCTCACTCACTAACCGTTTTCTTTTCTTGGCGCCCACGCAAACCGCTGATACATGGTCCACATACGCCATCTCTTGAGAATAAAAGTAATTTAACCCACATCATCAAAACCAAATAATGAAAACAAGAACACAATCCTATACACAAACCTTGAATAGTTGAAATAATAATAATAATCATCATTATGGCAACTTAAATATAATTATACCATAATAGCTATTATAATTTAATAAAGATAAACCAATTTTATTCCTAATTATTTATTATTATTATTATTATATTCTTAAGGAGATTTTTCTACCCGATCCACCAGATGAATGAACCAGCAGAACTGTTTTTGATTTTTTCATTTCATACACTTAGGGTACTGAAAAATATATTTATTCGTCTTTGTTATTAACTTTTACACACCTCGATCTTGATCTATAATGTTTGGGGAAAATTTTAGTTAAAGTTTTATGACCTACCACACCTACCACATAAAACTAATTTTTGTGGAATTGTGGAATGATTCATTATTTCTATTAAATGGTAGAATATGATGACATTTTATACTGAATTTGTTCAATCTAACGCAGTTTTTACTTTGGTTATTCTGTTCGAATACTTTGTCATTAACAATAAAATAACAAATTTAGTAATTTTTTGTAACATGAAATTAACCATGCTAATTTCATGGGGGGAGAGTAGACGGATCGGTTTGACATTCCCCCTTCCCAACGCCCATTCGCATGGACCTCTCGGTTAGAATTTAGATATATATTTTTTTAATTTTGAATTATTGAAGATTTAGCACATACAGAGATTGTGATAAGGTTTTACGGTAAAAAAAAACCGGAGGTTTCACAACTCCAGGTTTCATTATATGACCACTCATCAGAGTTAGCTCAAAAATAATCTTCTGCTGACCTCACTGAATCTCTCTTTCTCTCAAGATGTACATATACAGGCAAGTCACGATTATCTGACATCATCAGAAAAAGGTTAAAATGTTGAAACGCAGCAGGCCAGTGATGTGCGTCTACGCGAAAGTAACGATTGTCTACATTCTACGTGTAGACAATGTAGAATATGTAAACTATGTAATCTACGTACGTAATCAACGTAGACAACATGGCGCTCGGCGTTCTCCGTGCAAGGCACGCGCATCGTTCTACAGAGCATTCCCTTACATTCGGTACGAGACTCGGCGGCAATCGGCCCGGCATCAGCGCTTGTCTTTCCCGGTGAACGGGTCCGCGATAGTCGCTTATATTAAACCTCGTAAAAAAGTTTAGAGTAACAGGGTCAGTTCTGAATTAACGCAAAAGTAATAGGAGAATCTCACGGAGAATATAACTATTCTTCCGAATTCCTCATACTCGAAGTCACCGTAAGACAACAAAAGGTTCTTTTGTCCGTAGTGTACCGACCTCCTTGCACTTCCCTCGTCAACTTCGAAAATGAAATCGGGAATTTCTTGCCCAACTATGAACATTCGATAATTTTGGGGGACTTTAATATCGATCTCTGCTGCACAAAGAAAGAAGTCACGTCGTTCCGGGACACGGTGTCTGCTCTGAACCTTTCCATCTGTCCTCTCGACCCAACTCACCACACTCCAACCTCTGAATCGTGGATCGACTTAATTCTTGTTTCCAGCCCATCACGCGTAGTAAGTCACGGACAAACCCCTGTACCCGGAATCTCTTACCACGACATGATATTTTTATCTTATGAGCTGCGCGTTCCCAAGTACAAAGCCAAACTTGTATGTTACAGAGACATTAAAAACATAAACGATTCGCAATTATCTGCCGACGCCGCCCTTCTCCCATGACACGTAATCAGCACGTTGCCCACTCTCGACCAACAGGTGAATCTCCTTAACACTTTCATTCTCCAGCTGTACGACAAGCACGCCCCGGTGAAAAAGAAACGCGTCTCTCGCCCCCCTTGTCCGTGGTTGACGGACGACCTGCGGCAGCTCATGGCAGCCAGGGATCGAGCCTACGGCAAACATCGGAGGGACGTAAAGCGCGGCCAGTCGGCAAGTGGCAGTTTCGAAAGTTTCAGAATATTACGAAATCGTTGTAACCAAGAGGTCAGGAAAGCAAAGCGTCGATTCGCGAACGATCTTCTGAATTATGAAAAAAAGTCGGATGTTATTTGGAAAAAACTGAAAACTTTAGGGGTTGGTAAACAAAAAAGGAACGATCAATTAAACTTCTCCATAGAAATGTTGAACGAATATTTCAGCGAAGTTCAAACACTGGACAATAATGTAAGGGAAGAAACAATACGAACGATTTCGACCACCGTTCACGGCACCGCACCAAAATTTTTCTTCTCGCCCATTCGGCCAGAACACGTTCAGTCAGCTCTCAATAAAATAAAATCCACTGCTGTGGGAATAGACGAAATCTCTGTTCTAATGATTAAAAAAATTCTCCCGTACGTTCTCGTTCCTATAACAGGCATTTTTAATTTCTCCCTGTCCTTCGGCATATTCCCGTCGATTTGGAAACTGGCTAAGGTTCGCCCTCTGCCGAAAACAAACAAAGTTCTCAGCCTCGGCGACCACCGGCCGATAAGTATTCTTCCGGCTCTGTCCAAAGCTCTCGAACACGTTGTCGGTAACCAAACGCGTAATTTCTTATCACGAAACAATCTAATGAATCCCCTCCAATCGGGATTCCGGCGCAACCATAGCACCTGCACAGCGCTCATCAACGTGACGGACGACATAAGACACGCCATGGACATTAAAGAAGTAACTATTCTTGTACTTCTGGACTTTAGTAAAGCTTTTCAGACTATTGACCACGACATCCTGCTATCCAAGCTATCCTTCCTGTACAACTTCTCTGACCCAACCGTAGCTTGGTTCCGTTCGTATATTAATGAACGCCAACAATGCGTCTTCAACTCTGGTGAGAAATCGTCGTGGCGATCAATCAGCGCCGGTGTCCCCCAGGGAACCGTCCTCGGTCCACTCCTCTTCTCTCTGTACATTAACCATATTCCTGACGCACTCGAACACTGTAAATATCACATCTATGCAGATGATGTTCAGCTGTATTTGTCATTTCCTCCAAAGAATATTGAAAATTCAATTCGCGATATAAATTATGATCTGAACAAAATCAGTACTTGGTCAGCTAATCATGGGCTACAAATTAATCCTTCGAAAACCCAAACTATTATTATAGGTTCACAAAAAATGCTTTCCGCATTTGAAATTTCTTCCCTCCCGCCCATAATGGTCTTAGGGAAAGCTATTAAATTAAGTAAAACAGCCAAAAATCTGGGCGTAATGTTTAATCAGCATCTCTCATGGTCAGATCACGTAAATTTAACTAGTAAAAGAGCCTTCGCTGCATTACACGCTCTTGTTCGGCTTAAACATTTTCTACCCGTCAGCATTAAAATCAAACTGGTGCAAGCACTTGTTTTTCCACACTTCGATTACTGCGATTCTGTCTATTCCGAATTACCAGATGATCTCGCTCAACGTCTTCAACGAGTACAAAACACCTGCGTCCGCTTTATTTTCGATCTGAAATATAGGGACCATTTATCCGTTTTCTTTACAAAGCTAAATTGGCTCAAATTAATTGATCGACGAAAGGTACACAACCTCACCCTTCTCTATAGGGCAATCAGTTCAAAGGAACCGGCTTATCTCTCGAGCAGATTCTCAATGCTTTCCGAATCACACAGCCTTGACACCAGATCGCGAGGGAGAACTCAACTACTCATCCCCCTTCATAACTCAAATTTTTATTCAAAATCTTTCACCGTTTCTACTTCTCGTCTTTGGAACTCACTGCCCCTCGAAATCCGAAACTCATCTTCAGCATATGTCTTTAAGACGCAATTAAAACATTTTTTACTGGGCACAAATAGCTAGCACATTATATTTTAGTGATAAATTGCATACAGTTAAGCGCAGAACAACACTGAAAATCCTTATTCACCTTAATATTTCAAATCCCTGACTACTGTCATGAATATCTGATTGTGTGTGTGTGTGTGTATGTGTGTGTTTTGTTGTATGTTCGTGTGTATAGGTTAGGTTTTTATTCCCGTATGTATTTTTTTTTCCTTATCATTTTTTTCTGTAATTTTTTCTTCGTAATTTTATATTTCTCTTTTTATATTTTAAAATTTACCTTTCTATGTAATGGTTTAAATGTTGTTGTAAACATGGTTAAGTGGTAGAAAGGGCTACAAAGCCTTAACTTCGCCATGATAAACAAGACGCAATAAATAAATAAATAAATAAATAAAAGTGGAAAGAAAAATGGGAAAAAAAGTATACAAAGACAATCCGCACACCATCCGTGAGTTAAAAGAGAGTATTGTACGAAAAATCGGGAGAATTACAGTTGACGAACTTGCACGCGTAAAAGACAATTTCCTTCGGAGATGCCAGGAATGTGTTGCAGCAGAGGGACATCATTTTCAACACCTTCTGTAGTCAAGGTTAGTACACAATATGAAAACTGTAATTTTAATAGCCGACTCTAGCGACTGTCGCTGATGCCGGGCAGCTTGCCGCCGAGTCTCGTAGCGAATGTCAGGGAATGCTCTAGAAGCAGCAAACAGCATCGGCAGGAGGACATAGAGAGCGTGGAGTATTCCACGGTCTATAAATAAGTGTTTTAAGTATTTATTTACGTTCATCCAATTCACTAGGTATTAATTGAACTGCAAAATAAACTTGTCACAACATAACCAAAAAAATGCGTTGTCCGTAGAATGACAAGACTCGTTTTACTTCTATTTCCACCATTTCACAAGTGGAAAAATCTGCTTTAAAGACACATGCACTTTCCTATGCAGTAATAAGACACACAAACAAAAAAATAGCCTTCCCTTTTGCCAGTGTAAAATATAATGTCAGTTTTCACTATAGCTGTCATTTTTTTCTTTCGGTAGTCACTTTTCCCCATTTTCGATAACTTTGATTACGTCGGATGGTCTTAAGTTGGTTAAAGGACCAGATTATCGACATGTAAACTAAAGCCTATGTAATCTTTGTGTAGATTACGCGTAAATAACGCATGTAGACGTAAACTTATAGTCTACGGCACATCACTGCGGCAGGCACATGCGAAGTTACAGGGAGTACAAAATAACAACAGTAAATATTTGTCCAACGTGAAAGTACGCATCAAGGTTCTTGCCAAGAATAATATTGTACAGGTTCATTTGCAGCTGAAGATGCTGAAAATCTGACGGCCAGGAGGGAAGGACAGCCAAGAGACAGTGCCCCAGGCTAAACAAGCCGTGCATTTTCATTTATTTTCCTTGTCGACTCCTCAACCAAAGAAGAACCTCCATGCTTCTGAACTGATTTCCGGTACACTTTTATGAGCCGCCTATTTTACGAGTTCCCAGCGATCGTGTGATTGCTTCGCTTACTCCTGGCGATAACCAAATACAGTAAACGTCGGTGCTTCAGTGTCCAGCTGAAATACGAGCCGAGGTTTCAGGTAAACCGACCGCATTAACTCCGCGCCGACAGGTTTTCTATCCTCGTATTGGTTTTTCGCTAATCCCAACAAGGACCTGGTCGGTAGGATATTAAAGGCGTGTAAGTCTTGGAATTTTTTTTATATTGTGAAATTAGCTTGTGAACGTTTATTGCTTCTGGTGTGGAGGTTGTCGAACGGAATGTTTACGGCACCCAGAAGGTGTGGCGAAGAGTTTGTCCGCAGTAAATGTCACAATGTTTTGAACAACCGGGCATAAAACGAAACTTACAAATTTCGGTCGGTTGTTTTGGTGTAATGAATTTTTTGGTACTTAAACCTCAGATTGTGTACGCGCGGGGACGAAAAATTGAGTTACTGTTTCAGTGTTGCCTTGTGTTATATACACACACAATATTGTCCTCCATTTTTTTACAAGGGTTGCCAGATAAATACCTAAAAAAATAGACAGAAAAATATTCCACATCCGGCAGCTTGTTCAAATTCCACTTCATGCTAACACTACTTTCAAAAGATCAAGGCAGAATATATTGAACCGTGTTCAAAAGATTTACATACACATTCTGTTCTTATGCACAACTTTCTGCACAGATCAAGTAGCTGAAAATGGAAAACATATCTTTTAACTGCAGAAAACAAATTCCCACTAGATATTCTCCGTCATAATATACAGTAGACTCGCGATTATCCGAGCTTATTGAGACCGAGAGTACATTGGATACGGAAAAACTCGGATAATACGGAGATAATGTGCTAATAGGTCGTAAATGACGAAACAACACTTAAAACTGCATAGTAATTATTTATTACTAGTACAACATAAATGAGAAGATTACTTTTTCAAAAGGTCTTTCATAGTTTTTTGGACTAACTAACCTCTTTCCTCTCTTCGACGCTGAGATGTAACGCCAACGCTGTAGGGAGAGTAGATGCAACGTGCAGCGCGGACGGTGACTTGACTCCAACTTACTAGTAAACAAACAGGGGATGCGTTATGAAGCGCGATGTTTTCCAACCACTCCATCGGTTAATCGCGAGCCTACTGTACGTTCATGTAATTTACATAACATTGAACAATTATTATGATATATTACTACTGTCATTATTAGCATCTTACTAATAAAATCCGATCTTATTACCATTTCATACAGCTTACACTTACATTTAATACAAATAAACTACAAAATTCCATGTTGTTCTTTTGCTATTTTTGGGTCTTACAAGACCACAAAATAAATATTATCATTTACTGACATCTATTAATGAGAAATATAACTGGGGAGTGTTTCTGGTGGCTGATCGACGGGCCGACTCAAACCCCGCTTGAAAATAAACCAAATTTACACGTTCAACAGCCATGTGCCCATAGGCGCCGCTCCATGGGGCTTGGGGGGGGGGGCTCGAGCTCCCCCAATGTTAATGATGTTGGGGCAGAGCCCCTCAAATAATTTTGCTTAAGAGGATCTAATGTATTATTTTGCTTCTTATGTAAAGTTTACTCTGTATTGTGCCACATGAACTTAACTTTGAATACACATTTGAAATGTTCTAGACCATCAACTTTGGGGGAAGGGGCTATGAACGGAGACAGCAAAACACATGACTCATTACTATATACTAAGTATGTAATTATGAGTATTGTTAACATTTTAAAGAGTTTTAAAATAACGAGGTGATATGACAATTATACCAGTATGTTGTTTAGTGAATTCTAAACAATTTGAGGTCGTAAACACGACTTTCAGGCAATATTGATATGGACGATATTTATTTATCCTCGAAATCTCTTCCTCTAATCCAAAGAATAAGGAGAAAATAATTCTAAAGTCTTTGAGTTTATTTAACATTGGCTTGCAGTAAAGTACGCAAGGAAAGCTTATGAAAGTTCTGTATTGCAAAAGCGGGAAAGGCTATGATCAAAGGCATTATTGCTAAAGCACGGCGTGATATGTGTTTTTTTATTATTGCAAAATTAAATTTATGAAGTAAAATATTGTAGCAAGAACAAAACAGTAAAACTATTTTCCTGCGATTTGTATTAGCATTTATGTAAATAATTAAGTAAAACTGTTAAATAGTGTAAATATTTGTTTTATTTATGAATACGTCAAGACTAAGGTTACTTGCACCTGTCACGTGTCCTTTCTTTACAAATCTGTTGCGGACATTAACCCTCTGTAACCCGCTGGCGGCACTCTGCCGCCTTTTCTAAAATTTTGAATTCTTCTCCTTATCAGTGCAAGAATGGTCTGGAAAGCACTAGGAAACTTATCTACACTATTCCCACGAAAACATAGAGGCGTTCGAACATTTTTTTTCTGGCGTTTTTCGGCTTTCTACATTGCCGACACTGAGTACCGCGCGAGGGAACGTTTCCTATCTTAAATCATAGCACTCCAGCCATGAATTTGGCGGAAAAATGAAAAGACGGTACGTTGTTCGGAATGCAAATTAATTGTATGCAGAAACCATTGCAGTATCCATAGGAAATGTCGGAGTTGTCAAAATGTATTGAAAAGTGACAATATTAGTTCCGTTTTATTTGAGTTTGTATAACTCTTTTCACGTATATCTTGTAAAACAAGAAGAAACATATTGAGATTTGAAAATTGTAATATTTTGTAAGTATCTTCGAGTCGTATTTTACTCATTTGATTGTTTTTTCAGCGAGTAAGCAAGATTTTGACTGAGAATTTTGGAACAAATTGTCCATATAAGTTGTATGATTTCAATTCGTTTTGAAAAATATGTTGAACGTTTTTGAAAACTATGTTGAAAATTTTGTGAATGATGAGTTCATTTTTTAGTTCCTTATTATGACAAAATTTTAATTACGCGTATTCTGGGAATAATATTTTGGCGCATTTCCTTCAAGAGTCTAAGCGAGTAGTAATGGCAGCATTTTATTCCTACGCGTCAGCAAAAATTTGATGCGCCTGGTGTTATGTTACATCCGGTCGTAGCGGGCCACGAGCGATTTTATTGTTGAGTCAGCAGAACGTGTGTGATCACCTTGAAGACATCGGAAGCGGTGGGGGGAGGGGGTCAATGGATTTGTCACGTTGTTTATTGATGTATGCTAACCTAACACGTGTGTGTGTGTGTGTGTGGAGGAAATGCGCGCGCAACCATTGCGTATGATGGAAAGACATGAAGAAATGATTTAAAGATGGCGCCGAAGGTGCTTTACCCCCGAAAGCTTAGCGGCTAAGGTTATTGCTCTGTAAAACAAGAGGCGTCGAGGGTTCGATTCCTGGTAGAGACAATATTGATTGATTGATAGATTGAGTTCGTTTTTTTTTTAAGTCCGTTTTATGCACGGCAAGACTAATCAGGATTGGACCTACAGTTGAAAAGTGGTGATTCGGCCCACTATGTGCCTCCACCGAGTATCGAACCTGGGACCCTTTGATTACAAGGCGACGATGTCAATATTGAATGGTCTCGATTAGTCTGTGTGTAAATAAAGGCAACAAAATGGTTGAGTTCGAAAATCGAGTTGGGGTAGTGGTTAATGTTGTCACCTGGCAATGAAGAGGTCGCGGGTTCGATTCTCTAGGTAGTTAAATTAGGCCAATTGTTTAGTCCCGCCATTATAGGTCCCGATTAGTCCATCTGTGCATAAATAATGTTTGAATAAAATCAATATGGCGGCTTTGGGTTAGTGGTTATTGTTGTCGCCTGGTAATGAAGAGGTCGCGGGTTCGATTTTCTAGGTAGTTAAATGAGGCCAATTGTTTTGTCCCGCCATTATAGGTCCCGATTAGTCCATCTGTGCATAAATAGTATTTGAATAAAATCAATATGGCGGCCGCGTTTTGTGTTTAGCGGGCGGCGGCGGCGACCGGGGCGCGGGGCGGAGCGGGGCGGCGCGGGGCGGCGCGGCGCGGGGCGCGGGGGGGGTGTTTTTTATTCCGCGAGATGTTTCAACCAAGTGGTTGAGGGTTCGATTCCCAATGTTGGTGAAAATTGGATATTCAATTGTATTTGTTTAAAAGTTCCGATTAGCTTTTTGTGCACAAAGAGAAAATGAACTAATTGGAAATAGGATGTTTATGCTGTAATGAAAAGGTCCCGGGTTCGATTCACAATGTCAAATTGGCTGATAATGATGTTGTTTTTAAAATAAAATAAAAAAGAAGTGTGTTGAGTCGCTATTAGTATTTATGCAGGAACAGATATTAAAAAATCAAAACAAAATGGCTGTGACTGGTGTTTAGTATTCGAAAGGTTCCAGGTTCGAGTTCCTAGTTATAATTTTTTTTTTAGTTTACAGAATTAGTCCCCATTTATTGCGGTTTGGCGAACAGGTCCCCCCCCCCCCCTTTGTGGCATTTGGACATGTTGGAGATATACATAGAAAGTGTTGTCAAAGTGGCTAATAATGATTTTCTGTTTAAATAAAAAAGAAGTGTGTTATCAGTCCCGATTAGCACGAACAGATATTCAAAAAGCAAAACAAAATAGCTGATATTGTTGTTTAGTATTCAAAAGGTTTTGGGTTCCAATGCTGGCAAATTTGCAGAATAACATTGATTTGTTTAAAAAGTGAGTTACTATTCCCGATTATTTTTGATACACAAATAGAAAATGGGGTGATTTTGGAGTTTTGCAACCAAGGGGTTAATGTTGGCGTTTTTTAACGCAGTCCCGATTAACCGTAATGCATAAAGCTGTTTCAACGAATATCGAACCTGGAACCTTTTGATTACAATGCAAAGACTTTACCACTAATGTATGCTATGTTTTAAAACCAAAAATAAATAATAGTATCGAATTTTTTAAAAAAATGCGTTACCAGTCTCGATTAGCCATTATGCACAAACAGATGTGATTTGAAACCAAAGGGGCCTCGAGGGTTCGATTACAACTGGGTATGTGTGTTGAGAAAACTAAAGGTCAACAGGCATGGAAAGTTTTTATTCGCCATCTCAAAATAAGTTTTTGGGCTTGGTACAGGTAGCTTTTTGTAGAAAGCCCCACAACGACATCAACGTGGCTACCATCTGTGGGGGCCTCTATTTTTTTAAGTTGGAGAGGGGCACAAAGCCGTTTGTACCATACAACGTTGCACCGAAGAACCAACTTGTCAACTAGTCACTCACTCCATCATTAAAGTGCACAACATAATATCAGATTTGCACTGATAATAAGCAAAAAATTATAGCGGCTGCATAATTATATTTCAATGACAGCAAATGGTTTCAAATGAATGGTTTTCACTTTTATTTTTTACTAAGTAACAGATTTGGTAATGAAAAGCTTTAACATTTGCATATAATATGAGATTTGTTTTGGTATCCAGTTTGTATGTTGACCAAATCACAGATATACTATTACTAAGGATAGCATTAACTTAATCTAATAAAAATATATTCCACTGCATTACAAAATTAATTCATTCTGTTTTCTGTTGTTTGAATCCATATGGTAAAGTCTCGAAATTTGATGCACATCTTTTTCTTTTGGTATATACCACCTGAAAAACCCTTATTTCCGGCTTACTAACAACGGAATGTGTTTTTGTGCGTACAATTTTGTTCGAGTTGAATAAAGTTAAAGAGGAGGTGTTGTTGAGAATAGCATTGGTGAGTGATTCGAAATTGATTGTACTGCTGTTTTTATGGTTTAGACATATGCCTTTCACCTTGCAAATCGTAGTAACATTAGTATTGTCTGGATTTACTACCTCAAATGCATAACTTTTCGGCCCACTGGATGAAAATGCTCTGATATAAGCATTTTTCCCATAGAGTTCTAGTTCATTTGTTAACTCCCCTAGGTAGTCTCCAACAGGCAGATCAACATCACCTGGCCTTTGAATATAAATAACACTATCGGTATCATAGTACAATACATTTTCGCCTAATGTATCCAAATATTCATAAAGCTCTAATCGTGCATGTGTTGTAGTGTATGCTGCAATAACTACATTTACAGTCGATAATGGAAGTGCAGATTCTTCGAGATATTGCCAGTGAACAATCAACATATCTTCATTTATAGGTATAACTTGATGTACTTCAACATTGGGATTTTCTAGTTTATCGAAAAAATCCTTAGGATTGTTGATAATACTAACTTGACCAGGGTTTTCTCTCTGTCCAAATTTACCCCAAAATGAATTCAGCATAAGTTTTGCTAAGCTTCGTAATCCAGGATTAGCACATATTCTGTTTTCATCCAACAACACACCCTCCTTTTCAAAATAGTCAGCTATGTATTTTTTTTTGGATTCTTCATCAATACACCACAATGGCCAGCCGCTTGCTTCAACTTTTGCTTTGAGAAATGTATTGATGTACTCTGCAAAAACACCACCTGATTTTTTTGCAGGATCATATTGTTCAACATTATATTCCCATACCTCATGTAATTCTAAAATTTTGTATTTCTTTTGAACTGCCTTCTGAACTTCATCCACAACCCAGGTTCCAGTTATAGCTCTTTCCCTAGCAGTATGGTTACATTCCGCCTGGTTTATTTCATCGGCACAAGTTCTACATAGAGGGAAAGTTAATTTTGAATTGGTTCGATATGGTAACACAGGATGGTACAGATCTCTCGGTGGAAGTATTGTTGCTTTGACAAGTCCTTCAAAAGAATAAATATCGGGGCATTCTTCCCCCACATAAATTTTCACCGGATGGCCAACTGGAAACTTTTTAACTTTGCAACAATAAGGGTACAGGCTACATACATCCTTATATTGAATTGTTTCATTTTCTTTCACAGTGTAATGTAGTTTGGTAGCATTAGTTCTACCACCATAAAACGCCTCCCGGGGAATTATGGGGGCTTTAATTGATAACGGATGTTTTTCAACATAATGTTTCATGGTTTTGTTATTTCTCAACTGCTGGTGAAATTCGCACCCCCACATCTCATGGACAATGTAGTTAAGTGCTTTTAATCTGGTAATTTTATTTTCTGTTCTTTCATACCGAAAAGACAAAGTATCATATGGGTCATCATGAAGAGGTTCTGTACGTGAAGTAGGGAAACATTTGACACAACCATGTGTTCTGCATCCTTGATATTCAAATACATGCTCTTGCCCCTTTTGATCTTTAAAATATCCATCTACTTTCAAATTTCCTCCAACTTTTACTTCTGGTCCTCTGGCTGCATGTTGGATTTCGATTTTATGTTTTTTTTCCTCCCATACCAACCATTGAATAGCCTCTATAGACTGAATATCACACCATCTGTATCCGTTTTTAGGAATAATTCCTATATGTTCTGCTTTCAAAAATCTTTTACGGAATACTTTATTACAAGCTGAAGCGATGGTGATGGCTTCCAATAATGGGTTCACTGTTGTTTCTTTTTCAAAAGTGGTCATGAATTTCAAACAGGCAGCACGTAGTACATTAACATCTTCTACACAGTATTTTCTCAACTCCTTCTGCATATCGAAAACTACCCCTGTTTTCTGTTGTTCACTATGCCATTCCAAAAACTGGTTCTCTGATTCTCCATCATAGAATCAACAGCGTAAAATTCAGTACCAGGGATACATCCGACATATTCTTTATTTTTCAAAGTATTAAAAAAATGAGGAAAATACCCTTTGGACATTGGGAGATCAAATGCTTTCGGTAATTTGTTGAGCGCCATTGGAATAAAGTTGAGAGAATCTATGAAATGGATATTGTGCATCTTCAAAGATAATATTTTGGCTCCATTCATGATCACAGACGGTGTCCATTTCATTTTTTCGATCATAGTTTGCAGTACAAAGTGCGAATCATACCCTCTACTATTGTGTGCAATACACACAATATTGTTAATTTTGGTGCGGTGAGCTGAAACAAATTGCAGAAAATTGTAAACAGGTTCTGTACTATCAAAAATGTGCTGTCTTTTCCCGCATACACTGCACCATTGAGACATATCTTTGTTCTCAATGCAATTATAGCATACATTTTGGCACACCAAAAGATTTGGAATATGCAGAAATTTGTTTTCAGTGCCTTCTAGTTTTGTGTCCTGCCTCGATTCAATATCGTAGAAAACAAGCATTGCTTTTTTTGATATAAGAGAAGATATTTGTTTGCTATAAATTTTTTGGATATGACATAGATGTTCAGATGGTACCATATTTTTACAGCTGACACAGAATTTCTCTCCACATATATGAGGATTTCTGTTTGTACGGATAGCATACGCTTTCAGGCATTTTTCACAACATTTTACTGTCTGACAAAGAGAGTTTTTTCTATTGTAACATGTTTTATGATTATTGTAACACTTTTGACCATAGAAAAATCTGTTACAATCAGTGCACTTTATTTTGGTTTCTGAAACAGTACATTTGGGCTTTTCTTGGCATTGTGAACAAACAGCTGTACAGGATCCTAGATGTCTAGAAACATGATCATATTTCTTATGGCAAGTTTCACAATAGAAATTAGCGGAGAATGCAGCTGTAAGAGATGTTATAACATTAAAATGGTTGTTTATGTACACCAAATTTAAAGTTTCGCGCCTAGGTAATAAAGGACCTTCATATATCACATCACTCCCGGAAAATCCATTATATACGGTAATTTTGAAATCAGATAAATAGTCCTGAAATTTTTGAATTTCGGTAGTTCCTCCACCACCACTCAAATTTTCCCCAGCTTCTCTACACAGTTTATCCACTTCTTCTTCCATAACACATTTATGTTGTCTAACATACTGATAACGTTTTTTAGGTTCATTTT
>NW_028143803.1:0-34039 GCF_977018435.1 Lepisma saccharinum
TCACTGACAATAGTCAGACGTTCTACCGACTGAGCCACGCATCTTCTAACAAACAGTTTATCGCAAAGCTGACTCGTTTTGATTTCTTCTATAATAGTTTGGTTATTTTAATATTAATCTTTTATTACTGAAAATTTTACAAGGACATCAAAATTTGAAAATATCTAGTAAATAAGATTTTTAAAACGTTCCCAAAGATTTATAGAAAGTATAAGTTGCCCTCGGCCAAACGTGTCCGTAAAATTCCATCATATGAAACGGTGCTGCGTAAATGCGTACTTAATATTATAAACAACTTTAACGAATGCGACAATAGATGGCACTTACTTTTAATAAACCAACATGTAGGAGTCCACATAAGTTTAATAACATATTTAAACGTACTGCCACAAATTTAAATCGAGACAATTACAACTTGCTCCAATAATTACAATGACTTGAACATACAAAGAAAATGCTAGAGTTATAGGCGTGTTCTTGCTATTATTTACTGCACTATTACTGGTTTGTGTCATATACAGCTTTCATCTAATATTTCTTTTAAAAAAAGGTTTATTACATATGTACATTAAATTGCAAACGATTTTCCGATACTTAGGTCCGAGAGGGTCTCCCCGATGACGCAGTGGTAGCGTCGTCTCCTTGTAATCAAGGAGTCTGGGGTTCGATTCCCGGTGGAGGAATATAGTGGTTCGAATCCCACTTTAAACTGCAGGTTCAGTCCCGATTAGCCAAACTGTGCATCAAGTGGTCTTAAAACACCCAATCAACGACAACAAAAAAACCTTAGATCCGAATGGAACATTTTCCCTCTACCCTTCTACAATACATGCAAGAAATACGAGTGGAGAGTGTCAGGCTCCGAATATTCTCATAAAGTCTCTGACTTTTTTTGCATGAACAGCTGAGAGCGGAGGGAAGGGGAGGGGGCTCCAGTTTTCGTTTGCCCCCCATAAGGGGCCCAATGTATAACTGTCAACATTACTTGAATAAGTATAGACTAGCACTGGATAATGCCAAATCAATACTACATGCTAATAATATACTTTACATAACTTTAAAATTATAGTTATTAAGCCTTATAATTTCTTGTGGAGCAAGAATACTCAAGATTTACTCGTGATATTTCATTAACTCTTGAAAGGCAATCAATATTTCTGTATGAAAAGTAGTGAGATAATGTAATGTAAGTCTAACAATTGAATATTAGCGAGTAACATAAAAGGTTTCACCCTAAATTAGGATAATCCTTCTGTATAATATGTATAAATTTCATTCATATTGGTTTGAATATCTTATTTCACTTCATCACTTGCAATTTAGTCTTCTTTTTATTGAAACTTCCAATAAATTACTCCCCACCTGGTCTAATGGATTCCATTATTACAGCTTTAACCATAGTAATTTTGAAGCTTATTGTTAGCTTTTTACTGACGTTTATACTCTTTACGTTTGTCCTTAGGTAAGACTGTATTGTTTGCTTTTAACCAGGATTGTTAAAGGTCCGGCAACCTAAAAATTTTAATGGGTTCTATTGGGTTCTTCAATAGGACCGGAATCCATTTTCTCGCACAATTTAAATTCGGTCCAAGTTGCCTATTGTTTCATTGGAAAAAGGTTTCTGAACCGCATTTTAATTGTTCATGAAAAAAGGTTCCCGGACTTTCTTGCCTTCTAAAAATGTCCGCGAGTACATTTTACATTAGAATGTCACACTGCGGTTGTAGAAACCGTATCGAAGGATATAAATCATAACGCTGTTGTTCTCTCGTGCGCCAGGTTCCGATTTAGGAACCACAGCCAATAGGAGCCGTCGATGAGGTAACGTGAGGCTAAAGTTATCAGAACAGGAACGGGCAGTGCTGCTACAACCAAGGAAAGGAACACGCGCGAGAGAATGGGGCTACATGGAGAGGGGTAACGTGACTGCAGCGCTTGCGTTTCGCCCATTTCTTCCGTTAGGCACGGCCTTGTTCCTTAGATTCTCGAGACAGCCAGCACCTGGATTAGTCTTTCATGCTTACAAGTGGATAATTGTTTATCGTCAGGCCCGTGTTTGATCCAAGTTGCGTATTGTTTCATTTCAATGCGGAACTTGGACCCTATGTAAACTAATTCGGAAAGAAAAGGTTCCTGGACCGAATTAAAATACCTTACAGATAAAAATGCTCTTTACGGTCCAGAACCCATTTACGCCAGCTGATTTTTCTCTCCTGGACCGGAATTCCTGGACCTTTAACAACCATGCTTTCGTGTCATACCCTTAGGTATGAGGGATCTTAATGGGAATGTAGCGCACTCAATCAACCATTGTAAGCCCATAGTGTAATATTGCTCATGAATGACGGATGTAGACTCAAGAGACAGGTGACTCTGGAAGGTTCTGCCATTGGCTGGGCTTCTGCGCTGGTCGAGCGAGAAGTTTAGCGTGGCAGATCCTTGCCGACTACGAGAGACTTCTGACGTACTGGACACTGGCTGGACAGGCTGAGTATATTGCATTACAGTCTATCGCCCTTTATAGGCCCTCATGGCCGGGTGTAATTTACCTAAAGTCTATTGATTTATTTTGAGTTCTTAAAAGTGCAAGAAAAGGAAATTGTTTTAGTTTAGATTTTTTGGTGGATTGCTCCGGGTCATGTTGGCTGTGGGGGGTTTTGGGCTGGGTTGCGATTTGCTCTGACTCGTGTAGCCTTTACTTACTGACTGCTGACTATCAAATGGGACAAATTAAACTAGGTTAACTGGGAGATAATCCATAGACATTTCTGTTGAATTAATTGTATTTGGAAAGTATAAGTACTAATATGTTTTGTAATAAATATTGGGTTAACGAATATTAAGTTCCAATTGTATACTTTAAGTACCTAATATATGATCATCCACTGCGCCGATAAGACAATCCTCGTCTCACTTCTTTGGTATTAAAGGGGAAACAAGAGACGTAGAGGATTATAAGAGCAGAGCATGGTTACATGCTGGTTCTGTCTCTGGTACTTATGTACAATTGGCTATCAATATTTCTAGTTTGGTTAGACTGTAAAATGGTGCGGTAATATGGCTACCTCTCGGAATTATTATACTGTAGATATTACGGGAACAGTGGATGGGAGGAATTTTGGTCCGCCTTTTCCCCCACTTTCTTCAACTCGTAGAGAACATTCTGCTTCGCAGTTGTTAAATGAATTTGTGGGACCCTTACCACACACCCCAGAAAATACCCAAGGACGACAAAGGGAGGGGGAAGATGTAGAAACGTACGTAAAGGTACCTTGTAAACCCCGGTGGGTGAATAAACGCCCAAGTAAGCCTTTGGAAAGTTCTTCGTCGTCTGATGAAGACGAACGAGTATTATATAATAGGTCCGATTTGAGAAAGTTAAATATGGAAATGGCCAAAGAAAATTTGACTCAATTAATAGCTACTGTACCTATAGTTAAGGAAATTAATGCTGAAAGCCTGTATCGATTTCTGTATGTATTGCAGGGTATTAAAGACAGAAAAATGTTTCCTTCTCACGAGATTATGCTCGCAGTTTTACCAAAATTAAATACTGAAATGGGTAAATTATGGATGAAATGTATAATTGAAAATATCCCTTGGAATGATGTATTTCAAATGATCTTAAATAAGTATGCAACTTCTATTGGGAGACAGTATTTATGTAATAAATATGTACTGGGTAATCAAAGAGATAATGAAACTCCCTTAGAGTATTTAGAAAGTAGAGTTCGAGCTGCTAAGATTTTACAGTATGATATGGATGAATGCACTTTTGTAAGTTATCTTGTGGATAGACTTAAACCTCAGTATTCCCAAAAAGTGTATCTAAAGGGGATACCTAATACTTTAAATGAATTGCAGAACGAGTTGAAAGTTTTAGAAAAACTTTCTTATTTGTCCAAGGATTTTTGGGGATTACATAATATCGAACGACAATTCAAGGCTAAAGGTCCTGCATTCACAGAATATACGCCCAAATATTGTCGTAAATGTTCAGCAAGTGATCATTTTGAGCGATGGTGTCCGATGCAAGTGAGAGGTGCTCAATTTGCTTTGCAAGGATTGCGTAGTGACATAGGACCCAGACAAGGTGGTGAAACGAAAGTGACTGCTGTGTTTGTTGACTGTAAAATCAATAATCTGAATTTATTGGCCTGTTTAGATTCTGCGTCAACATATAGTTTAATTAGTGAAAGTCTCTTAGAACGAATAAAGACTAGGGGAACTGTTCGAGAATGGAATTTGGATATGCAAGTGATAATTGGTAACAACAACCTTATGAATATTAATAAAGGAGTTATGTTAAATGTTGGTCTTGGAAATTTATCGTGGACCACAACTTTTCATGTTTGCAAAAACATGCCTTTAGACATAGTGCTTGGTGTGAGATTTCAGAAACAGTGCCACATGGTGATTAACTATTTAGAACAAATTGTTGGTTTTTCCGGAAATGATGAGAAAATCCCTATTAAATGGACATCTGAAAGCTTATGCAAAAATTTTCGTGTTTTACAGAATATAGGTCAAAGACAAAGACAAGATCGTCCTTCATTTCCTGTACGTTCTCCTGCCCAGGGTTCAGCCAGCACAGGCCGAGGTGTCGGAGCTCGATCTTATCAGCGCACGAGAACTGACCAAGGTCAACATGTAGCTTTCCAGCAGGCAGCAGGTGCGAACCAGGAAAACTTCGTCAGAAATGTAAACAGTGGTGAGAACTCCTTTCGGAGCCAGTCCAGGACTTCGTGGAGGCCACGAGAGAGAAGGCGTGGACTCGAATCCAGAGCTTCTGATGTTTCTGGCGCATCTTTTGGACAGTTTGCATTAGAGGATACTGAACAACAGTTATGTAAGTTGAAAAGTGAATTTTCTGATGTTATTACTTCTAAGCTAGGACGTTTAAAGAACTTTTCGTATAAAATTAAATTATACGATAATGTTCCTGTACATCGGAGTCCATATTTTGTTCCACCATCTAAACAACAGGAACTAGATGAAGTGGTTACTGAATTATTAGAACAAAACATTATTGAAGCATCTTCGTCACCGTACGCAGCACCTTGCTTTGTAATTCCTTCTTCAGGGGGGACTAAAAGACTTATTTGTGATTATTCTGCAGTGAATAAGAAAATAATCTATGATGCGCACCCAGAGGCTAATATGGAAGAAACTATGGCTCAATTGAGTCAGGGGAAGGTATTTTCTGTTATTGATTTGAAAAGAGCGTTCAACCAAGTAAATTTGGATGAATCTAGCAGAGATGTAACAGCCTTTGTAACTCCTAATAATCAGTATAGATATAAGGTCATTCCATTTGGCATTAGTATTGGACCAAGTTGCATGTCACGAGTTATGAACCAAGTTTTTCATGATTATAAGGGAAGGTTTTTACATTTATTTTGTGATGACATAATTGTTCATAGTGCTAATGAGAAAGAACATCTGGAACATTTACGTTTAGTATTGCAGAGATTACGTGAATATGGGTTAACGATTTCCCCCAATAAAAGTTGTTTTTTGAAAAGGAGAATAAAATTCTTGGGATTTATTGTGGGGCAAGGAAATTGTGAAATGGATCCAGACAGAATTGAAGCTATTCAAAATCTCCCTTCTCCTAGAAATTTAAAAGGATTATTAAGATTATTGGGTACCTTAAATTTTTATTCTAAATTTATTCCAGAGTATTCTACTGTAGTAGCTCCCTTAAATGAAATTCGAACACCCAAAATAAAGTTTCATTGGGGTTCTAGGCAACAAGAGGCACTAGAAAAAATTAAAACTCTATTTAGAGAACATGTAATTTTGAAATTGCCTGACTTAAATAAACCGTTTGTTATTCAATGTGATGGGTCCTTGAGAGGATTCGGCTCTTGTCTTTTACAAGCTGATGAAAATAATAATCTGAGACCAGTGGCGTTCTTTTCTAAAAGATTAAAAGAAGTTGATAGAAAACGAACAATTTATGAGATTGAACTTATAAGTTTAATGCAAGCCATATCACGTTTTGAATACTGTTTGAAAATTCAGCCTTTTATTATTCAATTAGATAATATGAGCCTTAGTTATATGGTTAAACAATCTCGGAAATATTCCAAATATGCGAGATGGATGGAGAAACTCTCGTTATAAGTTTGAAGTGGTGCACATACCCTCTAAGCAAAATGTGACTTCTGATTTATTATCTCGTATGTATGATTGGAGAGATTATCAAACGGAAGAATTAGATTCTGATTATGTTAGTAATGTTAATTTGGCCATGTTGGTAAACCCATTTCATGCCGATACCTTGAAGAAAGAAATGTTGAAAGATCAGGAATTGGCCAATATTATGAGACAAATGGAGCAAGGTATAAATTTCCCAAATTATAAATTGCATCGAGGTTTCTTATACAAAAGAACTAAAGCCAAGAATTTTCCTTATAGGATATGTGTACCAGATAATTTGAAACATCCTTTAATATTATATTATCACACTAATATGCGAACAGGATCTCATGGCAATTGGTTGAAAACACTTAAGCGTCTACAGAGACACGTTACATGGGAACATATGTCTCAGGATGTTAAGGATTTAGTTCAATCTTGTGATGTATGTCAACGAGCTAAGTGTAAAAACACAACCCCTGAAAATATATTAACGTCTGAAATTGTAACAATTCCTATGAAAAGGTTGTACATAGATATTTGTGGACCATTACCTGTATCTAATGGTTATAAATATATTTTTGTTGTGGTAGATGGAGCATCAAAATTTTGTATATTTGAGCCAATTAGGAAATTGAGTTCAAAGGTATTGATTGATAAATTAGATCATATTTTTATGACTTATGGCTATTGTTATGAGATTGTATCGGACAATGCGTCATATTTTGTATCAGATGCATTTACCAGTTATTTATTTAACCATGGAATTCAGCATATTAGATTATCTGTTGGCAATCCTCAGGCCAATTTAAGTGAAAGATACATACGTACTTTGAAAACTGCCTTGAGATGTTATTATTCAGCAGATCAAACTAAATGGCATGAAGGTTTGAAAAGGATACAGTATAGTTTAAATTGTTCATACCATCATACATTGAAGTATACTCCGTCGGAATTGTTTTTGGGACGACAATTGTGGGATCCATTGGAAGTCCAATGGCAATTATCTGATATGGATTTTAATGTAGCAGATGGTAATTTGCAAGATAAATGGAAAAACGCTATCAGAAATATGCAAAGGGAATGGGAAAAGAGAAAACAATTGTATAAGAAGCGATATGCACCCATAACGTTTCAAGTCAATGACAAAGTATTAGTTAGGACTAAGATTAAATCTTCCTTAGAGGACAAGATAACTAAAAGTCTTTCTAATATGTACGAGGGTCCATATTTTATAAGTAAATTTCTAACAGAGAATTCAGTTCTGGTTAAGAAAGTTGATGATGACAAGGTATGTTCCAAAGTACATGTACATAAATTGAAAAGATATTTGGAGCCCAGGAGAGGCAATAATAGGTAATTTTATACATGGATCGACAAGATCTCTGACTATGTAAGGTTAATTAAGGATTCTCCCATTATATAAATGTAAATTATTGTAGATTTGGTGTAGGTTGACTGTATTATAGTAAGAATGAATGGTTTATGTTTGTAAACTTGTACTGGTACCAGTTTGTTTTCTTTTTCTTTTTGAATATTTACAGGCGATGGAGTTGGAGGGATGACATGCGCAAACCCCTATAACTATTACGAAACCTCGCTCTAAAGCTTGAAACTTGGTTATGTAAGAAGAGTATGTTTGAAATGTGAATTCTAAAAAGATATGTGTAACTAGTAGTACACTATGTGCTAGAAAATTGTAATTTTTGGGGGAGAGGTTGTTTTGTAAGCCCATAGTGTAATATTGCTCATGAATGACGGATGTAGACTCAAGAGACAGGTGACTCTGGAAGGTTCTGCCATTGGCTGGGCTTCTGCGCTGGTCGAGCGAGAAGTTTAGCGTGGCAGATCCTTGCCGACTACGAGAGACTTCTGACGTACTGGACACTGGCTGGACAGGCTGAGTATATTGCATTACAGTCTATCGCCCTTTATAGGCCCTCATGGCCGGGTGTAATTTACCTAAAGTCTATTGATTTATTTTGAGTTCTTAAAAGTGCAAGAAAAGGAAATTGTTTTAGTTTAGATTTTTTGGTGGATTGCTCCGGGTCATGTTGGCTGTGGGGGGTTTTGGGCTGGGTTGCGATTTGCTCTGACTCGTGTAGCCTTTACTTACTGACTGCTGACTATCAAATGGGACAAATTAAACTAGGTTAACTGGGAGATAATCCATAGACATTTCTGTTGAATTAATTGTATTTGGAAAGTATAAGTACTAATATGTTTTGTAATAAATATTGGGTTAACGAATATTAAGTTCCAATTGTATACTTTAAGTACCTAATATATGATCATCCACTGCGCCGATAAGACAATCCTCGTCTCACTTCTTTGGTATTAAAGGGGAAACAAGAGACGTAGAGGATTATAAGAGCAGAGCATGGTTACATGCTGGTTCTGTCTCTGGTACTTATGTACAATTGGCTATCAATATTTCTAGTTTGGTTAGACTGTAAAATGGTGCGGTAATATGGCTACCTCTCGGAATTATTATACTGTAGATATTACGGGAACAGTGGATGGGAGGAATTTTGGTCCGCCTTTTCCCCCACTTTCTTCAACTCGTAGAGAACATTCTGCTTCGCAGTTGTTAAATGAATTTGTGGGACCCTTACCACACACCCCAGAAAATACCCAAGGACGACAAAGGGAGGGGGAAGATGTAGAAACGTACGTAAAGGTACCTTGTAAACCCCGGTGGGTGAATAAACGCCCAAGTAAGCCTTTGGAAAGTTCTTCGTCGTCTGATGAAGACGAACGAGTATTATATAATAGGTCCGATTTGAGAAAGTTAAATATGGAAATGGCCAAAGAAAATTTGACTCAATTAATAGCTACTGTACCTATAGTTAAGGAAATTAATGCTGAAAGCCTGTATCGATTTCTGTATGTATTGCAGGGTATTAAAGACAGAAAAATGTTTCCTTCTCACGAGATTATGCTCGCAGTTTTACCAAAATTAAATACTGAAATGGGTAAATTATGGATGAAATGTATAATTGAAAATATCCCTTGGAATGATGTATTTCAAATGATCTTAAATAAGTATGCAACTTCTATTGGGAGACAGTATTTATGTAATAAATATGTACTGGGTAATCAAAGAGATAATGAAACTCCCTTAGAGTATTTAGAAAGTAGAGTTCGAGCTGCTAAGATTTTACAGTATGATATGGATGAATGCACTTTTGTAAGTTATCTTGTGGATAGACTTAAACCTCAGTATTCCCAAAAAGTGTATCTAAAGGGGATACCTAATACTTTAAATGAATTGCAGAACGAGTTGAAAGTTTTAGAAAAACTTTCTTATTTGTCCAAGGATTTTTGGGAATTACATAATATCGAACGACAATTCAAGGCTAAAGGTCCTGCATTCACAGAATATACGCCCAAATATTGTCGTAAATGTTCAGCAAGTGATCATTTTGAGCGATGGTGTCCGATGCAAGTGAGAGGTGCTCAATTTGCTTTGCAAGGATTGCGTAGTGACATAGGACCCAGACAAGGTGGTGAAACGAAAGTGACTGCTGTGTTTGTTGACTGTAAAATCAATAATCTGAATTTATTGGCCTGTTTAGATTCTGCGTCAACATATAGTTTAATTAGTGAAAGTCTCTTAGAACGAATAAAGACTAGGGGAACTGTTCGAGAATGGAATTTGGATATGCAAGTGATAATTGGTAACAACAACCTTATGAATATTAATAAAGGAGTTATGTTAAATGTTGGTCTTGGAAATTTATCGTGGACCACAACTTTTCATGTTTGCAAAAACATGCCTTTAGACATAGTGCTTGGTGTGAGATTTCAGAAACAGTGCCACATGGTGATTAACTATTTAGAACAAATTGTTGGTTTTTCCGGAAATGATGAGAAAATCCCTATTAAATGGACATCTGAAAGCTTATGCAAAAATTTTCGTGTTTTACAGAATATAGGTCAAAGACAAAGACAAGATCGTCCTTCATTTCCTGTACGTTCTCCTGCCCAGGGTTCAGCCAGCACAGGCCGAGGTGTCGGAGCTCGATCTTATCAGCGCACGAGAACTGACCAAGGTCAACATGTAGCTTTCCAGCAGGCAGCAGGTGCGAACCAGGAAAACTTCGTCAGAAATGTAAACAGTGGTGAGAACTCCTTTCGGAGCCAGTCCAGGACTTCGTGGAGGCCACGAGAGAGAAGGCGTGGACTCGAATCCAGAGCTTCTGATGTTTCTGGCGCATCTTTTGGACAGTTTGCATTAGAGGATACTGAACAACAGTTATGTAAGTTGAAAAGTGAATTTTCTGATGTTATTACTTCTAAGCTAGGACGTTTAAAGAACTTTTCGTATAAAATTAAATTATACGATAATGTTCCTGTACATCGGAGTCCATATTTTGTTCCACCATCTAAACAACAGGAACTAGATGAAGTGGTTACTGAATTATTAGAACAAAACATTATTGAAGCATCTTCGTCACCGTACGCAGCACCTTGCTTTGTAATTCCTTCTTCAGGGGGGACTAAAAGACTTATTTGTGATTATTCTGCAGTGAATAAGAAAATAATCTATGATGCGCACCCAGAGGCTAATATGGAAGAAACTATGGCTCAATTGAGTCAGGGGAAGGTATTTTCTGTTATTGATTTGAAAAGAGCGTTCAACCAAGTAAATTTGGATGAATCTAGCAGAGATGTAACAGCCTTTGTAACTCCTAATAATCAGTATAGATATAAGGTCATTCCATTTGGCATTAGTATTGGACCAAGTTGCATGTCACGAGTTATGAACCAAGTTTTTCATGATTATAAGGGAAGGTTTTTACATTTATTTTGTGATGACATAATTGTTCATAGTGCTAATGAGAAAGAACATCTGGAACATTTACGTTTAGTATTGCAGAGATTACGTGAATATGGGTTAACGATTTCCCCCAATAAAAGTTGTTTTTTGAAAAGGAGAATAAAATTCTTGGGATTTATTGTGGGGCAAGGAAATTGTGAAATGGATCCAGACAGAATTGAAGCTATTCAAAATCTCCCTTCTCCTAGAAATTTAAAAGGATTATTAAGATTATTGGGTACCTTAAATTTTTATTCTAAATTTATTCCAGAGTATTCTACTGTAGTAGCTCCCTTAAATGAAATTCGAACACCCAAAATAAAGTTTCATTGGGGTTCTAGGCAACAAGAGGCACTAGAAAAAATTAAAACTCTATTTAGAGAACATGTAATTTTGAAATTGCCTGACTTAAATAAACCGTTTGTTATTCAATGTGATGGGTCCTTGAGAGGATTCGGCTCTTGTCTTTTACAAGCTGATGAAAATAATAATCTGAGACCAGTGGCGTTCTTTTCTAAAAGATTAAAAGAAGTTGATAGAAAACGAACAATTTATGAGATTGAACTTATAAGTTTAATGCAAGCCATATCACGTTTTGAATACTGTTTGAAAATTCAGCCTTTTATTATTCAATTAGATAATATGAGCCTTAGTTATATGGTTAAACAATCTCGGAAATATTCCAAATATGCGAGATGGATGGAGAAACTCTCGTTATAAGTTTGAAGTGGTGCACATACCCTCTAAGCAAAATGTGACTTCTGATTTATTATCTCGTATGTATGATTGGAGAGATTATCAAACGGAAGAATTAGATTCTGATTATGTTAGTAATGTTAATTTGGCCATGTTGGTAAACCCATTTCATGCCGATACCTTGAAGAAAGAAATGTTGAAAGATCAGGAATTGGCCAATATTATGAGACAAATGGAGCAAGGTATAAATTTCCCAAATTATAAATTGCATCGAGGTTTCTTATACAAAAGAACTAAAGCCAAGAATTTTCCTTATAGGATATGTGTACCAGATAATTTGAAACATCCTTTAATATTATATTATCACACTAATATGCGAACAGGATCTCATGGCAATTGGTTGAAAACACTTAAGCGTCTACAGAGACACGTTACATGGGAACATATGTCTCAGGATGTTAAGGATTTAGTTCAATCTTGTGATGTATGTCAACGAGCTAAGTGTAAAAACACAACCCCTGAAAATATATTAACGTCTGAAATTGTAACAATTCCTATGAAAAGGTTGTACATAGATATTTGTGGACCATTACCTGTATCTAATGGTTATAAATATATTTTTGTTGTGGTAGATGGAGCATCAAAATTTTGTATATTTGAGCCAATTAGGAAATTGAGTTCAAAGGTATTGATTGATAAATTAGATCATATTTTTATGACTTATGGCTATTGTTATGAGATTGTATCGGACAATGCGTCATATTTTGTATCAGATGCATTTACCAGTTATTTATTTAACCATGGAATTCAGCATATTAGATTATCTGTTGGCAATCCTCAGGCCAATTTAAGTGAAAGATACATACGTACTTTGAAAACTGCCTTGAGATGTTATTATTCAGCAGATCAAACTAAATGGCATGAAGGTTTGAAAAGGATACAGTATAGTTTAAATTGTTCATACCATCATACATTGAAGTATACTCCGTCGGAATTGTTTTTGGGACGACAATTGTGGGATCCATTGGAAGTCCAATGGCAATTATCTGATATGGATTTTAATGTAGCAGATGGTAATTTGCAAGATAAATGGAAAAACGCTATCAGAAATATGCAAAGGGAATGGGAAAAGAGAAAACAATTGTATAAGAAGCGATATGCACCCATAACGTTTCAAGTCAATGACAAAGTATTAGTTAGGACTAAGATTAAATCTTCCTTAGAGGACAAGATAACTAAAAGTCTTTCTAATATGTACGAGGGTCCATATTTTATAAGTAAATTTCTAACAGAGAATTCAGTTCTGGTTAAGAAAGTTGATGATGACAAGGTATGTTCCAAAGTACATGTACATAAATTGAAAAGATATTTGGAGCCCAGGAGAGGCAATAATAGGTAATTTTATACATGGATCGACAAGATCTCTGACTATGTAAGGTTAATTAAGGATTCTCCCATTATATAAATGTAAATTATTGTAGATTTGGTGTAGGTTGACTGTATTATAGTAAGAATGAATGGTTTATGTTTGTAAACTTGTACTGGTACCAGTTTGTTTTCTTTTTCTTTTTGAATATTTACAGGCGATGGAGTTGGAGGGATGACATGCGCAAACCCCTATAACTATTACGAAACCTCGCTCTAAAGCTTGAAACTTGGTTATGTAAGAAGAGTATGTTTGAAATGTGAATTCTAAAAAGATATGTGTAACTAGTAGTACACTATGTGCTAGAAAATTGTAATTTTTGGGGGAGAGGTTGTTTTGTAAGCCCATAGTGTAATATTGCTCATGAATGACGGATGTAGACTCAAGAGACAGGTGACTCTGGAAGGTTCTGCCATTGGCTGGGCTTCTGCGCTGGTCGAGCGAGAAGTTTAGCGTGGCAGATCCTTGCCGACTACGAGAGACTTCTGACGTACTGGACACTGGCTGGACAGGCTGAGTATATTGCATTACAGTCTATCGCCCTTTATAGGCCCTCATGGCCGGGTGTAATTTACCTAAAGTCTATTGATTTATTTTGAGTTCTTAAAAGTGCAAGAAAAGGAAATTGTTTTAGTTTAGATTTTTTGGTGGATTGCTCCGGGTCATGTTGGCTGTGGGGGGTTTTGGGCTGGGTTGCGATTTGCTCTGACTCGTGTAGCCTTTACTTACTGACTGCTGACTATCAAATGGGACAAATTAAACTAGGTTAACTGGGAGATAATCCATAGACATTTCTGTTGAATTAATTGTATTTGGAAAGTATAAGTACTAATATGTTTTGTAATAAATATTGGGTTAACGAATATTAAGTTCCAATTGTATACTTTAAGTACCTAATATATGATCATCCACTGCGCCGATAAGACAATCCTCGTCTCACTTCTTTGGTATTAAAGGGGAAACAAGAGACGTAGAGGATTATACCATTCATCCTTGATGGTAGAGTAACAAGCTGCTCATTGTGAGCTCGATGGTAAGGAGCTAGAGGTACTAAAGTAATAAAATACACTAACAGTAGTGCTATTGGGTTGTTTCAACGCAGTACTTAGTAGGTATCCGCTTTTTTTACCAATTGAATATCACTTTTTGACATATTTTGACAATTTTTTGTCGATGTTTTAGCGTTTAGCGATGTTTTAGTACAAATTTTCACTATACTCATTTTTCCCCCACTCGTACTTGGTAGGTATATCATGATGTTACGTGATACAACTTAACCTATCCTTTTTTTACGACTATTTAATTTTTTTACGATCCTAAGTGATATAACTTAACCTATCATTTTTTTTATTTATGCACTGTTTGAACGTCATTATTTGAGGATCATATTTTGTAGGTATTTTTTTTTATCAATCGAATATAAGTTTTTGAGATATTTTGACAATTTTTTGTCGATGTTATAGCGTTTAGCGATGTTTTAGTACAAATTTTCACAGCACTCATTTTTTCCCTACTCGTACTTGGTAGGTATATCACGATCTTACGTGATACAACTTAACCTATCTTTTTTTTTACGATTTTTTAATTTTTTTTACGATCCTAAGTGATATAACTTAACCTATCATTTTTTTTATTTACGCACCGAACTAACCTACAAGGGGGACTCTGTTTGTTTTAATATTTCAGTATTATAAGGTTTTCACAAATTTTATATAACCTAAAATGTGTTGGATGTTGATTTTTAGTATGTGGCAATTTTTTATGAATTTTAAAACTGTTCCGTCACCCTCTCGTTCTTCACGTCGTGGACGAAGGACTTCTCTGCAATCAGGATGACGCTGCATAGAGTATCGGCAGGCAGCGCGTCGTGGAACTCGCAAACACCCACTCTACAAAAATTCTACTATATGATTTTTCACTGGCTAAGCTAACCTACAAATAGGAATTGGCAGCACTGACTTATAAACCCACTGGGTCTTCTTGGCATGTTTTTTCATGATGTGTTGCCAGGCTATTGGGCATCTTGGCGTATACAATGTATATATTTTGAGAGGGAGGTTATAGCTTTTTATGCTGTACGAATACTAAAAACTTGACAGTGACAACCAACAGAGTAAATAAACCTACATGCAGAAACTAACAACACTAGTTTCTGACAGTGAATTTGAAATAAAATATTAAACAAAATACATGAGTAAGCACTGTGATTACAAATAGTACCAGTGTTATGCCCCTCCAACTCCAACTGGGCAACTGGGGGAAATAATTGTACAACAATTTGTACCTAATTGTACAATACTTGTACCTAATTGTACAACATATACACAGACATAAAAGAGAGAGCCTTCTCGCAACTTACTTCATGCACAATTTATATGATTTTACAACTGTGAAAAGAAAGCATATGTGTTCTGTATGCACACATTCATTCTTATTTTTCGAAGTTGAATGAAAACACGTGTTTTTACGCTCTCGTAATACTGACCTTGCCCCAGTGATTTTAAATTGCTTCCATCCGGGTTTTTTTCTGTGTTATTTCCGCATGCACGCAACATTCGCTTTCAATAGACAGAAGGAGTTTTAGTATAGCAGGCTCCGAGTTTTACAATTTATTAAATTAAACAATAATTTATGTAAGAATATACTTGTACTTACCGAACACAAAATAATAAAAGCACATGTGAATTTTTGCGTGTGTTCATGTTATATGACGGCTGAGTAAAAAATAATGTTGACGCCCCGAAAGATAAAAGTTCCTGGTTCGACACCAGATGCATGCAAATTTTATGTTTTGCTCTCCAAAATCTTGATTTTTATGTTTGTGCTATTTGTCATACAGCAGAGGAGAAGAGGGGAGAGGGGAGGGGAGGGGGTACTATTAGCGCCATCTATTAGCAAACAATAGAAATAAAAAGTAGGGTCAAACTTTTTCAACACCCAAAAATTTTAAACGTCCTCGTTTAGTAATACGATCAGCAGAAGACGTTTGAAAGAGTACTCTTAGTCGAGAAAGCTAATTGCTAGGGCCCATATATTGCTAAAATGTTCTTTGATTTGCATATTTCTCATACCGCCATATGTTGTTCTAGTTGACTTCTTCCAAAAAAATGCTAATTAGCGAGAGTTAATTAAGCCAGGCAAGTAAAAGAAGCAAATAGGGCAACATGTGGCGGCGTGGAAATATGTAAAAATTCGATAAAATTCGAATTAAAATTGGGGGATATTTTGCATTTTTTCCCTATAATGTACAAAACATTTACCGTACATAATTTTTTCTATTTACAACAGTATAAAATAAGAGGAACGTGCGACAATATCCATATTAATTAGGAAGGTGTGTTGTATGCTAGGTTAGCTAATTGTGTCTTCTACAGCTTCACTCTATAGAGGAAAAATGGAAAAAGAGAGCTCTACAAAAACTAACGCTCTTAACAATATTGTACGCCCCCGTGAAAATTATATATAAATAAGGCATAATCGTATTATCTGCTTTCATGTTAGATTTTCCCGACCTGTGAGCTGTAGTGTTTAGGTGACAAGCGGCTCGCTCAAATATAATACCGTTGACAATATTGTACGCCCCGTGAAAATTATATATAAATAAGGCATAAGCGTATTATCTGCTTTCATGTCAGATTTTCCCGACCTGTGAGCTGTAGTGTTTAGGCGACAAGCGACGCACTCAAATATAATACCGTTGACAATATTGTACGCCCCGTGAAAATTATATATAAATAAGGCATAATCGTATTATCTGCTTTCATGTCAGATTTTCCCGACCTGTGAGCTGTAGTGTTTAGGTGACAAGCGACGCACTCAAATATAATACCGTTGACAATATTGTACACCCCGTGAAAATTATATATAAATAAGGCATAATCGTATTATCTGCTTTCATGTCAGATTTTACCGACCTGTGAGCTGTAGTGTTTAGGCGACAAGCGACGCACTCAAATATAATACCGTTGACAATATTGAACGCCCCGTGAAAATTATATATAAATAAGACATAAGCGTATTATCTGCTTTCATGTCAGATTTTACCGACCTGTGAGCTGTAGTGTTTAGGTGACAAGCGACGCACTCAAATATAATACCGTTGACAATATTGTACGCCCCGTGAAAATTATATATAAATAAGGCATAATCGTATTATCTGCTTTCATGTCAGATTTTCCCGACTTGTGAGCTGTAGTGTTTAGGTGACAAGCGACGCACTCAAATATAATACCGTTGACAATATTGTACGCCCCGTGAAAATTATATATAAATAAGGCATAATCGTATTATCTGCTTTCATGTCAGATTTTCCCGACCTGTGAGCTGTAGTGTTTAGGTAACAAGCGACGTGCTCAAATATAATACCGTTGACAATATTGTACGCCCCGTGAAAATTATATATAAATAAGGCATAATCGTATTATCTGCTTTCATGTCAGATTTTCCCGACCTGTGAGCTGTAGTGTTTAGGCGACAAGCGACGCACTCAAATATAATACCGTTGACAATATTGTACGCCCCGTGAAAATTATATATAAATAAGGCATAATCGTATTATCTGCTTTCATGTCAGATTTTCCCGACCTGTGAGCTGTAGTGTTTAGGTGACAAGCGACGCACTCAAATATAATACCGTTGACAATATTGTACACCCCGTGAAAATTATATATAAATAAGGCATAATCGTATTATCTGCTTTCATGTCAGATTTTACCGACCTGTGAGCTGTAGTGTTTAGGTAACAAGCGACGCGCTCAAATATAATACCGTTGACAATATTGTACGCCCCGTGAAAATTATATATAAATAAGGCATAAGTGTATTATCTGCTTTCATGTCAGATTTTCCCGACTTGTGAGCTGTAGTGTTTAGGCGACATGCGACGCCCTCAAATATAATACCGTTGACAATATTGTACGCCCCGTGAAAATTATATATAAATAAGGCATAAGCGTATTATCTGCTTTCATGTCAGATTTTCCCGACCTGTGAGCTGTAGTGTTTAGGCGACAAGCGGCTCGCCCAAATATAATACCGTTGACAATATTGTACGCCCCGTGAAAATTATATATAAATAAGGCATAAGTGTATTATCTGCTTTCATGTCAGATTTTCCCGACTTGTGAGCTGTAGTGTTTAGGCGACATGCGACGCCCTCAAATATAATACCGTTGACAATATTGTACGCCCCGTGAAAATTATATATAAATAAGGCATAAGCGTATTATCTGCTTTCATGTCAGATTTTCCCGACCTGTGAGCTGTAGTGTTTAGGCGACAAGCGGCTCGCCCAAATATAATACCGTTGACAATATTGAACGCCCCGTGAAAATTATATATAAATAAGGCATAAGTGTATTATCTGCTTTCATGTCAGATTTTCCCGACCTGTGAGCTGTAGTGTTTAGGCGACAAGCGGCTCGCCCAAATATAATACCGTTGACAATATTGTACGCCCCGTGAAAATTATATATAAATAAGGCATAAGTGTATTATCTGCTTTCATGTCAGATTTTCCCGACTTGTGAGCTGTAGTGTTTAGGTGACAAGCGGCTCGCTCAAATATAATACCGTTGACAATATTGTACGCCCCGTGAAAATTATATATAAATAAGGCATAAGCGTATTATCTGCTTTCATGTCAGATTTTACCGACCTGTGAGCTGTAGTGTTTAGGTGACAAGCGGCTCGCTCAAATATAATACCGTTGACAATATTGAACGCCCCGTGAAAATTATATATAAATAAGGCATAAGCGTATTATCTGCTTTCATGTCAGATTTTCCCGACCTGTGAGCTGTAGTGTTTAGGCGACAAGGGACCTGCTCAAATATAATACCGTTGACAATATTGTATGCCCCGTGAAAATTCTATATAAAATAACATACCTGAAAATTATATTCACAGTAGATTCATTTTTTGAGTTTTGTAATTACCCCAAGAAATTCTATATAAAATAACATACCTGAAAATTGTATTTACAGTAGATTGAATTCTTGAGTTTTTGTATTCGCACACAAGAAATTCTATATAAATAACATACCTGAAATTCTATTTACAGTAGATTGAATTTTTGAGTTTTGTAATCACTCCAAGAAATTCTATATAAAATAACATACCTGAAAATTGTGTCGCTATATACTAGACTTTTTGATTTCTGTGATTTTGGAGAAAACAATGGCATCCACCACCAGTTTCAATCGTAAAAATGATAAAACTGAATGTGTTACTTGTGGGAAGCTAATCTCAAGGAACAATTTATCGGTACACAGGGCAAGATGTAGCAAAACAGGTTCGAGAATTAATCGTTCGTTACCTTCTAAGCCCTGTGCTCGATGCGGAAAGATGATCAGCATTACAAATTTAAGTAAACATCTCAAAATTTGCAAACCATCGACCGAACAAGGAACATCGAAAAGGAAAATCGATAATTCAGAAACGGAAGCTTCCACTTCCAAGCAAATTAAATTATCTAATAAACGCAAACCAATTAGATCTGCATTTAACGACCAACTCCAGGATTTTTCAATTAAGTCAGAACCAGGTCGTGACATCCTTAGTTTCTTGGATGAAACGAAAACATCTGTACTAAATATTTTAAAAGATAAACTTGAAAACAACTCTATAAAAGTATATGTTGTTCTGTTTTCTAAATACGAGAAAGTTGATGGCACAACGAGTATTTTTTATCATCGTACAAAAAACCAGACTCTTTATTTGGCGGACGTCGAAAATTTGGACAACTTCTATTATAAAGTTTCCAACGAGCTGGTTAAGAAACATGACGATTTCGAGGCTAAAGGGTCGGGATGGTCTCTATGTGGAAGTCCTCACACGTTAACTGTTTACGTGAACCAATTCTCGCCTCTTCGCGCTTCCAGCTACGTTCCTCTTCCACCGAACATTCAACACAAGAGGGCTGTGTTAAATATACAGAACAGCGATAAAAAGTGTTTCCTTTGGTGTATATTGGCTGCACTGCATCCTGTTCATTGGTCAAATCATCCAGAACAGGTTTCTAATTACAAACAATACGAGACCGACTTTCAAAGTGTAATGTCTGACATTGAATACCCGGTGACATTGTCGGATATAACAAAGTTCGAAAATCGTGCAGGAAAACGCATCGCTATTAATGTGTATTCCTTCACGTCAGATAAATATCTTGTACATCCCGTCAGGATAAGCGATATCGACGATGATGATGCTCGTGTGATTAATCTCCTTCTCATTTCAAACGAGGATGTTCATCACTACACGCTAATTCGTTCACTATCACGTTTGGTCAGAAGTCAATCAACCAAGCATGCAAACAACATCGAAGTTTGCCCGAGATGCCTAACCATGTTCGACGATCGTGACCGACGTGATCATCAAAATCTTCATAGTCGTCAAATTGCTATCGAGAAACTTGCAGAACATAAAATTTACTGCGGCGACAACAGACCAACTTGCATGTTGATGCCGAAATCAAAAGAGGTCGAAGAATTTAGGATGCATAAGGCATTGTTCGAACATCCTGCAATCATCATTGCTGATTTTGAGTCTTTTCTCAAACCGTTGTCGTACTGCGAACCAGACCCCGAACTTTCATCCACAACACCGTATCAGTTGCACGAAGCCTCGAGTTTCGGATATGTTGTCGTGCGACAGGATAGGATAGATGAACCGTATGTTTACCGAGGACCAGACGTAATCAAACATTTTTTTGAAAAGATGGTTGAAGAGGTTGAGACCATTGGCAGCCTCTTACGCGAATCGAAACCAATGCTTCCATTATCCAGCGATGAACTTCAATCTCACAATAACATTGAAACGTGTCCGGTGTGCGATCAACGTTTCACCGACGAGAACCGGAAAGTATTTCACCACAATCACTTCACCGGAAACTACATCGGTGGAATCTGTAACACGTGTAATCTAAAAATCCAAAAACCTACGTTTGTCCCCATATACCTTCATAATGGCAGCGGTTACGACTTCCATATCTTAATTCGGAATCTTGGATATGATAGACAAAAGATAAATATTCTAGCAGAGAATGAAGAAAGGTACATCAGTGTCAGCAAGCGAGTATTGATTCCGGGAACAAACGAAACTGTGGAGATGAGATTTTTAGATTCTTACAGATTTTTATCTGCGAGCTTGGACGCTCTTGCAAGCAAACTTTCGGCTGAACAATTTAGAATAACGAGAGCTAATTTTCCCACCGTAGACATAGAAATGATTAGACGTAAAGGGATTTATCCTTACGAATATGTTAGCGATAATTCTAAATTTAACGACGACATTCTTCCACCTCAAAAAGAATTTTACAGTCGACTCAGAGAGAAAGGAATCACGGATGATGAATACGAACACGCGCAACGGATGTGGGACAAATTAGGATGTAGGACACTCGGCGATTATCACGATGCCTACTTGAAACTGGACGTGACAATACTCGCGGATGTTTTTCAAGCATTCAGGAAAACGTCGGCGAATATTTACAAATTAGATCCTGCATATTTTTACGGTCTCTCGGGCTTAGCGTGGTCTGCCATGTTATTACAGACAAAAATAAAACTCGAATTGATACCGGACGTGGACATGTTATATTTTATCGAGAGGGGGATACGAGGTGGAATGGTGCAATGCGTACAGAGACATGCAAAAGCAAATAACGTTCACATGACAGAAGAATACGATCCTAACGAACAATCGAAATACATATTTTATGTGGATGCAAATCATTTATACGGACATGCTATGATACAAAAACTTCCTTACGGCGGGTTCGAATGGGTGGATACCACTTCCATTAACATTAATAATTTCAACGACTGTGAATTTGGCTTGTTTATAGAGGCGGACCTCGGATTCCCCGACCATCTACACGATTACTTCAAAGATCTACCTCCTGCACCCGAACTAAAATGTTCGCCTGATTCAAATCAACGTAAGCTTCTGTTAACATTGGATAGGAAAGAGAGATACGTTCTCCATTACAAAAATCTTCAATTCTTAATTGAGAAGGGAGTTCAAGTAATAAATGTGAGAAGAATAATGAAATTCAAACATTCCGAGTGGTTAAAACCTTACATTGAAAAAAATACGTATCATAGAACACGCGCCACGTCAGATTTAGATAAAGATTTTTTTAAACTCATGAATAATGCTGTTTACGGAAAAACAATGGAGAATGTCAGGAAGCACGTGGACGTGAGATTAGTTCCCGATTCAAATAAATGTAGAAAATTGATAGCATCGCCGACATTCAAATCACGAAATATATATGATGAAAACCTGGCCCTGTTTGTGATGGATAAAAAAATAATCAAGTTCAACAAACCAATCTACGTGGGGGCGACGGTTTTGGATTTATCTAAACTGCATATGTTTGAATTTCATTATAATGTCATGAAACCCTTCTATAACGAAAATATAACACTTTTGTACACGGACACGGACAGTTTTATTTATTCCGTACAGACATCTGACCTCTACAACAATTTGAAACAACCGAAAATGATTGATCATTTCGACACATCTTCCTTCCCTCAACCAAACAGATTTGATCTCCCTTCTCGCAATAAAAAAGTGCTTGGTAAAATGAAGGATGAATGCAACGGAGAAATCATTCTGGAGTTCGCCGGCTTACGTTCCAAAATGTATGTGGTGAAAACAGAAACCAGCATCACCAAAAAAGCCAAAGGTGTTGGTAAAAATACCGTGAAAAACAAGCTTGTGTTCGAGGATTACATCAATTGCCTCTATTCACAGTCGAGGATTCTACGTTTGGAGACAAGGATACAAAGCGTAGACCACGTGCTTACCACAAACAAAGTTAAGAAAATTGCGCTGGATCCGCATGACGATAAAAGATGTATTTTGTCTTGCGGAATCCACACGTTGCCTTGGGGGCACTGTCGTTTAGAAATTAGTAAAAATTGTAGGCAATGCAATTGAAAAAAAAAAATAAACTTTAGCTGTCTCACATACACGATAAATAACTAGCAAAGGACAATGAATCTTTTTGGTTTCCGAAAGCAAACAATGGAGACTGTACACCGCACGACGACAGACCATGAATTTCTACCTTCCGTGTTACCTAAACTCAACGGTCTGTTGATCATTCACCTCAACAGCATTTGGACGAAACTGAATGACGATGTGGGCAAGATGTTTTATGTTTTTAATAACAATTTACATTTCTACGAAATTCCGATCGACGGGAAACTTCAAATCACCGTGAATCCGGAAAACGCAGGCGAAATCAAAATTTCTACCGGCAAGAACATTTTTCGAATCAAGCACGACAAGATGCTTTCTAACATTACGTACGATGTGTCCGCAGGAGATTATCTTTACATGGAACTCCTCGGAGATTACGACAAACTTATTCCTCTCTTCGTAGAATTACGAATCGTCTATCCTATTATAAATAACCGTTAACAAAATGCCTAACGACATTTTCGGCAACACCAAGCGTGTAGACCACGCAGAAGAGATTCTCATGTTGGACATTCGAGTTAAGAAGTTGAGGACCGATTTGATCGCTTTGCAGGAAACCTTAAACAAAAGTTTAGAGTCGGAAATCGCTACGCTCCAAACGCAATGTCTCGACCCCATTCTGAAAATCGATTCCGAACTGAAAACGCTGATAAAAAATTATGTCGACGTACCTTCTTACGACAACGTTCAAAATATACAGTTGAGCGTGGATTCGCTTCAAAATGATTTGGCCAAATTACAGCAATTTCAATCGAAAAATGAAGATTTGGAAAAATTGAAACTCGAAATCGAAGAACGAACTTCCGCAATAGAAAAGAATTTCTCTGAACTTCAAACCGTCGTGAACGATATAGACGCAGAACGCTTGCATGTCGTCGTTTCCAAATTACAAGAAGAATTCACCAGTACGTTGGAAGAAATTAAATCCAAGTTGCAGACTTTGGAAGATACAATGACGAACCTACCATCGTCGGACGAACTGCAGGTCATCGGTAAAAGCGTCGCGAACATAAAAATTCAATTGGAGGCCTATCGAGATTTCGAACACATTCAAACCACCATCGCTACGCTTCAGGCGTCCTTGGAATTGATCAACGAAGAAATTAAAAATATTCACGCTGAAGCGAGAGCGTTGACGAGCATTCAAGACACGTTGAGCACGGTTCAGCATAAAATCGAATATTTAGAAAATTTAAACGTCGAAACGAATCTCGCTCATTTTCATCACGTACTGGACAACATACAGGGTGACTTGGAATCGTTACGGACGAGCGTGCCTTCGAGCGAAGATTTGGAAAAATTGAAAACGGCGGTGACGGCACTATCTGATTCGAGCGACATCAAAAGTTCTTTGAGCGATCTCGAGAGTAAAGTGGCCAATCTCCCCACCTCCAAAGAATTGCACGCTTTGAAAAGAAACATATCTCGAATGCTGAAACGACTAGAAACGGAAACGGCGAACGTGGAAGAGATTCGAGACGAAATTACTTCGTTGGTGTCGACGCTGCCCACTTCGCAGAGCGTCGCCGATCTTCACACGCAGTTTACAGAGATGCGAAGCATCGTGAACGATCTTACCGAGAAGAGCTCGAAATTGAATCAAGTCGAGAACCTTCAGAACATTGTCGTCAACATCAGAGATCAAGTCGGAGTGCTGGAATCCACGCAGGAATCGACGCTGGCCTCTTTCGGTGCCAAGTTGCAAGAACTCAACGAAAACTACAAGCAGTTGAACGTGGAAGTGAAAATCAAACCGTCGTTTTCTGCCGTAACGGATACCATAGTCGAGCATTTGCTGCCCATCGAAAATAAACTCGGACAAGTTCACAGCAATCTGCTCGGCGTCGACACTAAATTCGCTAAACTGCATTCTCTGCAAGCCATCGAAATCAACAGCGTACCCAATCAACAGAGAATCTCCACGTTCGTCGAAGGTAACAAACTGTACATGTTGCATCCTTATCATCCGTACTACAAGTTTCTCCTCGATGGCACGATTCAGATAAACGAATTTTCGTACTGGTCTCACGGTAGAAAAGCTAGCGTTCCCACCATGACTTTGATATCGAATCGTGGTGTCCAGAAAGCAGGAAACATTCCTCTGGCACGTTGGAACGAAACGCGCAACATATATGAAATACACGAAGACGAAGATCTCACCGTTTTCGACGTGAGTGCCGGCGATAAGCTGATCATTCAAAACACGAGCGAAGTGCCACCTTCTTTGAATCCCATCACGCTTGTGCTTCTCTTGAAACGTAATCTCTAAGAAAATGTCTAGGCAAGCCATCGTCGAAGAATTGCATAAACCTGCACGCCGCAACTACGAACGTTTGGCTGTGGTAACCAAGGGCATCGACGACCTCTGGCAAAGCGACCTCGTGGAGATGAGTAGCGGCAATTTGAAAAAAGTACATAAATTGAACAAGGGCAACAAGTACCTCCTCACCGTCATAGACACGTTTTCGAAATTCGCATGGGCTCTACCTTTGAAAGCCAAAACAGGAACGTGCGTCACGGAAGCATTCAAATTAATTTTTCGCGAAAGCGGCGGCAGACGACCACGGTTTCTGCAAACGGACAACGGTAAAGAATTTTACAACGCCGTATTCCAAAAATTTATTCAAAAACACAAGATTCGACATTATTCGAGCTTCAGTCACATCAAAGCCAGCATCGTGGAAAGATTCAATCGAACCTTGAAAACACACATGTGGAAACGATTCACGCTTCGGGGAAATTACAAATGGGTCGACATCCTGCCGGAACTCGTCGACACCTATAATGATACGGTACACAGAACGATAGGCATGAAGCCAGCCGACGTTACCAAGTCCGACGAGCAGCGTTTAATTTCTACAGTTTACTGTCCAAAGTACACACCCACGACAAAAAAAGCTAAATACAAAATTGGAGACCAGGTGAGGATCAGCAAATTCAAACGCACCTTCGAGAAGGGATTCACAAAAAATTGGAGCACGGAACTCTTTACGGTGGTTCGAGTTCTACCTGGAAACCGACACACGTATATAATAAAAGATAGTAGCGGCGAGATTTTGAAAGGAAGATTTTACGAAGAGGAACTCTCTAAAACAAAACACCCCGACACGTACCTCATCGAGAAAGTATTGCGTAGGAAAGGTGACAAACTTTTGGTCAAATGGCTGGGACTTCCGGAAAAGAGTTGGATCGACGCGGACGAAGTGATCTTGTGAGTACGTGGAACGTGGTGAAGCGTCTACCGGATCCGGAAAGTCAAACGAGAAAAAAAAAGAACGGCGAGTTGCTTCCCGACAGCATCCGCTGTCTGATCGTAGGTCCTTCGGGGTGTGGGAAAACGACACTGCTCGTGGACAATTTTCTCCTCGCACCGAATTGGTTAGATTGGAAGAACAGGCACCTGTACGTGTTCTCGAAAAGTTTGGAGCAATCCAAATACCAGCAACTGATGAAACTGTACGATGGTCTGGACATTGCAACGTTCGCCTCGGAAATAAAACCACTCGACGATTGTCGTGAAAATTCAGTCGTTGTGTTCGACGACGCCATCCTGGAAAATCAAAATGAAATTCGCAACTTTTTCACGCAAGGTCGTCACAAAGGAATGGATTGTTTTTACCTAGCTCAAACGTTTTCCAAAATTCCAAAACAGTTAGTGCGCGACAACGCTAATTTCATATGTTTGTTTCGTCAAGATCACACCAACCTCAAGCACGCGTACGATGACTACGTAGGCGGAGACATGAACTACAATCAATTTTCGGAACGCTGCTGCTCTACTTGCTGGAACGGTGACGATTTTGGATTTGTGACGATCGACATGACGAGGAAACCCAACGACGGAAAATACAGAAACAAAATCAACGACTTTCTAAACGTTGCAACGTTGTGAGAAACGACGTATATAAATAACGTCATGACGAAACGAAAAATCGAAGACGAAAATCTCAAGTTGCGAAAATACCTCGCGAAACGCTTCAAAGGTTGGAAATCCGAGAATCGCGGATTCTACGAAGAGAAGAAACGTCAGGATCAAACCGTGATCGATGCCATCAGCGGTCTAGGTAAAGAAATTAAAAGTGTCACGGAACAAAATAAAAATTTGATCAACGAACTCGTACCGCTCGCAGCTAAAAGTTACGCCGTACCCACACCCATTTCGAGCATTCCTTCGACGCCGTTCGAACTGAAGGATGCGCCGGCACGACGTCGAGCCATAGGCAGCACGTCTTCGGATAAAATCGAGTTGGGGCCTTTGGCACGAGACTACCTGAGCACGGGGAAATTCGACAAGGATGAAGTGTTCGGATTGTATCCCAGCATGGAAACCAGCGAAGGCGGCGGTGTGGTGTGGAAGATTGGGAAATCGAAGGTGACCTTCGAAGGCAACGACATTAAAGTCAATTTAGACGACAAGGATAGTTGGAACAGGTATCCGGGTACGGTGGGACTGTGGGAACTCGTCGCCAAAAAGCAGCCGAAAGATTATACCGACGAAGATTATCAAAGTTACAAGGAAATTCTGATCATGACGGATGCCTTGTACCAGAACAACGACGCCTCGCAGAATAGGGTGAAATCGAGCAGCGGCGAGAAGTACAGGAATCTCATCAAACCGATTTGGAACCAGGTCAAAACAGGCAGCGGCGTCAAACGCTACAACACGTTACCCAAAGAATTCGTTTGGGTGGACGACGTTAGGAAACTCGTGGACCGATTGTTGGTGATAGCCGGCGAAGAGAATGCAGGCAACCGTAATTTCTACAACGAGAAGGTTGGCATCGTGGACATGATCAGCACGAAACTTTCCAACTTCATCGTGAACGACGACAAGGGCATAGGTTACCTGATCAAAATCATCAACACGCTGCCTCCGAAATTCTGGAACGTGGCCGAAGGAAAAGGACTCGTGAACGACATCATCAACAAGTTACCTTTCGAGATGCATTTACCTGGCTACCAGTACTGCGGACCGGGTACCAAACTCGAGAAAAGATTGGAGAGAGGAGACAAGGGTGTGAATCCGTTGGACGCGGCATGCAAAGATCACGACATCGCCTACAACACCACGCAGACGGATCTGGACGCACGTCACGAAGCAGACAGAAAGTTAGAGCACGCAGCTTTCGAAAGGTTCGTGAGCAGAGACGCATCGCTGGGTGAACGGGTCGCCGCACTGGGTACCACCATCGCCATGAACACAAAACAAAAATTGGGGTGGGGTATATAAATAACATACCGTAAAAAAAAAAAACTTGATATATAAATAACACACATCGTAAAAAAATAATCTTCGGTATATATAAATAACACACATCGTGAAAAAAAAAGCAATTAAATTTCTCTCTAACACTTTGAAATTTTTCTTTGATATGACGACTGAAAAAATAAGTGATCTCCAAGCATTAAAACAAATGCTAAATTTGTCAGTCGAGTATGTAAAAATTCAGGAATTGGAAGTCGACAAACCTTACACGATAACTTCCGGTTCAATCGTTTCTACCCAGTATGGTCCCAAGGTACGCCTGTTGCTCAACGCACAATACAGTCTATTTTTACCAGATCGATACGCTAACATGTTATCGGACGAGAAGCTATCTATTTTAATCGAGAACAAAACTCGAATCGTGTACAAGGGGACAAAGGAACTTCTTGGCAAGAAAACGAAGCACGTAATAGAATTTGTGTAACGACTGCGAGGCCTTGAAAATATATAAATAACATACCGTAAAAAAACTACACAAGAAAAAATCTCAGAATATATATATAAATAACATACCGTGAAAATAACACATAGAGCATCAACATGAAGCCCAAGGGTGTCGTGTACCAGATACCATACTCCAATCTTAAAAATCTAGGTGCCCTCGATGGGTTACTCACCAAGAAACAACGCGAGAAGAAACGTTCTTGCTTGTCGAAAGGACACGGAATGAAATTACTTCTCAGCACACCTCAATTGAAAAGATTGCAGCGTTCGCGGAAACAGCAAAAGGTCGGAGGTTTCATATTCAGCATCCCGGCCATCCTGGCAGCATTGGGGGCCGTTGGAAGTTTGGCCGGCGGAAGTGCCGCCATCGCGAAAACCGTCATCGACTCGAAGAAGAACAAAGCGGAATTGGAAGAACAGAAACGTCACAACCTGGCCATGGAGAAGAAGGGGAAGGGCGTGATGAAAAAATTTAAAAAAAAGAAACAGAAGCACTCACCAACCGAGACATTGAATCTCTGATCGGACCGTTACGAATCAAATACTTCAGAGGAGTTTTCATGTCCGACTCGTTACCTTCAACCGTGAAAAAAAAAGAATGCGGAGTAGTCAACTTGGACGGTCAAGAAAATCCAGGCACGCATTGGATATGTTACCACAAAAACGACAATGATAAAGCATTCGTTTTCGATTCTTTCGGAGGTGTTCCACCTACAAATTTAATTCATTATCTGAAAACGAGCAAAACCTCCATATACTACAACGACGAACGCATTCAAGATTTCGGAGACGTGAACTGCGGTCATCTCTGCCTCTCCGTGCTCGCGTTTCTCTCTAAAATAAATAACCCTACGATCGAGGATTTCCAGAAAGCATTGTGGAACCTCAAACAGCATCACTAGGATGGGCGTGTTCCATCTCACGAGCGAATCTTCGATCTTGAAACTCACGCTGCACGACGACATCGTCTATCCTAAATCCGTGGCTCTGCGTGCATTCTACAGCATGTACCTCATACCTAACGTCACCCAGCACAACAACAAAATTAGCGTCGGAAGCGAACACATCGTCGTCACGCCAGGCCAATACAATCTTTCCACTTTGCAAGCTCAATTACCCAAAGGCACGTACCTTTCTCAAAATTCGGTCACGCACAGAGTGGAAATCCTATCCGCGACGGAGACCGTGGACCTGGGCACCATGGGAGAACTTTTAGGTTTCGAGAACGACACCAAACTCGAAGCTGGCATCAAGCACACGGCAGTCAATATTCCTAAATTTCTAGCCATCGAAACTCTGAACGTTCACTGCAACGTGGCCGAAGGTATGATCACGAAATCCTCGGACGGATTACTGGGAAGTCACAAGCAGACGGGAATCATAGCCACTTTCAAACCAAGTTCCGAGTTCATGGAACCGATCATCTACACGCCCTCTTCGCCGATCTATTTTCCAGTATGTCGCAACCGCATAGACGACATAGAGTTGGTGGTGACGAACGAGAAAGGAGACGTGGTGGATTTCGCAGGTGCAACAACTACTGCCATCGTGGAGATCAACGTATAATAAATAACACACATAGTGAAAAAAAAAATGGAGCAAATCGAAAGTTACGAATTGCAATCTTTCCCTCCCAACCGTCGCACGTTCGCCAATCTCAACGAGGCAAACAGGGAGATCGAATACGACGTTGACGTAGGCGATGGCTTCATTCATCCTCACAGAGCGGACCTCTACCTTCACTTCGACGTGGTGAAGAAGGAAAGCGGAGACGCGTTTCCCGCAGCAGCAAACTTGATACTCGTGGACAACTTCGTGCCTCACCTGTTCTCGCAGGTGGAGGTGAGGAAACACAACACCGTCATCGACAGAATAGATTATCCAGGCATCACGTCGACGGCAGTGGGAACGTTGAAATTATCCAAAACGGACGCGGCATACTACCAGGCCGGGGGATTCGAAGCGGGGACCAAAATATTGACGAGAAGTCACACGGTGCTCTTTCCCATGCGTCTGCTGCCTGGTTTCTTCTCGGACTACAAGGAGATCATGTGGAAGGGAGGACTGAGGATCACGTTTCGAAGAGCGGCCAACGACAACGACGCACTGATGCGATACACCAACTTGAACGCCGACGGCACGCCGATAGCCAACACTTTACCCGAAGCGGCGAAATGCCTCATCCGAAGCATGGAATTGAGAATGCCGGTGGTGGAATACGAAACAAACTACGCCCTCAAGTACAAAGCGGAGATCTTGAAAAATCCGCTGGTGCCAATTCACTTTCACGGTTACCAGTGCGTGCAGAAAATGGCGTCGGGAAGTCACATGGAATTCGACGTGACGACGCAGTTCAACAACATACAGTTCGACATGCCAGATTTCGTCGTAGTGCTTTTTCAGACCGCGAGGGACAAGAATCAGGAAAAAGATTCTAGCAAGTTCGACGACTGCAAGATCAAGAACGTTTATCTGAAGAACGGTAGGAACGAAGTGTTCCCGCGCGAGAATTACAACCTCGACGTGACCAAAAACGATTACCTCAAACTTTACGAAGCTTACACGGCTTACAAACGCGTGACCGAGGGAAGCGTGGACATGTACTACACGCCCAGCGAATTCAAAGCACGGAGACCCATGACCGTCATCAACACATCTAAGAGAAGGCAGGTGGTGGTCAACGATCGCACCAACATCAAGATCGTCTGCGAGTTCCACGACGCGCTGCCTGCCGATACTCTATGCAGCGTCATCCTGATTGCAGAGAAGTCCTTCGTCCACGACGTGAAGAACGAGAGGGTGACGGAACAGTTTTAAAATTCATAAAAAATTGCCACATACTAAAAATCAACATGCAACACATTTTAGGTTATATAAAATTTGTGAAAACCTTATAATACTGAAATATTAAAACAAACAGAGTCCCCCTTGTAGGTTAGTTCGGTGCGTAAATAAAAAAATGATAGGTTAAGTTATATCACTTAGGATCGTAAAAAAAATTAAAAAATCGTAAAAAAAAAAAAGATAGGTTAAGTTGTATCACGTAAGATCGTGATATACCTACCAAGTATAAATGGAAAAAATGAGTGCAGTGAAAATTTGTACTAAAACATCGCTAAACGCTATAACATCGACAAAAAATTGTCAAAATATGTCAAAAACTTATATTCGATTGATAAAAAAAAATACCTACAAAATATGATCCTCAAATAATGACGTTCAAACAGTGCATAAATAAAAAAAAATGATAGGTTAAGTTATATCACTTAGGATCGTAAAAAAATTAAATAATCGTAAAAAAAGGATAGGTTAAGTTGTATCACGTAACATCATAATATACCTACCAAGTACGAGTGGGGGAAAAATGAGTATAGTGAAAATTTGTACTAAAACATCGCTAAACGCTAAAACATCGACAAAAAATTGTCAAAATATGTCAAAAAGTGATATTCAATTGGTAAAAAAAGCGGATACCTACTAAGTACTGCGTTGAAACAACCCAATAGCACTACTACTAACCAGAAACTAGAAATAACTAGAATTGGCAAACAATTAACACATGGATTTTAAAACCTTCGAACCTGAATCATACATGGTAATGGTAGGCTAATTACCTGTCTAACGTGAATTCTGATGATGAAGTTGAGATGAAGTTATAGAACGAAGTGAGAGCCTGTACTCAAGATTTTGTTGGCAGGCTAAGCCAGTCACACTGACTTTGTTGGCAGACCAAAACCAAAGAGCGCTGTTCGCTATCCCAAGCCAATCCCAAGATTGTCCCTTCTACCTTTTTCCTCTGTCCCTGTTGCCAGTGGAGACTTCCTCCTTGCCGATTCGCAAAGATTCTTCTAACCTTCCAATAAAGTAGTGTGGTTGGCACCTCAATTCCTTCCGAACACACTGCAATATACGTAAATTCCTCCACCCAGATGTCGTATTCATCGTGGGTTAAAGCATTCATGCCTTTTAAGTATTTCTGCCCCAAGCTTCGCGCAAACCTTCCCTCCAAACCGTTGACCTCTGAAGTGCGTGATAGGCTCATTGACTAGCAAAGATTACCAGAGGCTTTATGAAATTGATCGAACTCTAGCTGCTATCATTAACAACAACTAACAATACATTCTGTGAGGTATGACTGTTACAAGAAATAATCGTAGTTGTCAATTTATTTCTGGGATTACGTGGTTAGAGTAAGATTACTTTCGCAACATTCCTGCCTTTATACATTGCAGCCTCCAATCAGCAAGTGAGCCGATGACGCCATCTCAACCCAGCACCTATCGTTAACCCTCTTGCGCTGTAGGCTGTTGGAAGGTTCGCTAGCCAGACTCACTAGCAGTCAGCTGGCGATGTTACGAAAGAAATCTGACTATACTACCACCCCCACAGTTTTTGGGGGGAAACATAAAAATTACTCGTTACAGACTATGAATGGCATTTTAATCTTATAATGAATTCAACTTGTTCAGGTTATCATCCTGGTATTGCGAATGTGTTCCCGTTGCTGTAGATTTGGAAACTTCATTCTGATTTGTGGACTCTGACTTGGTCAACACACACTGCTGATTATTCAAATCGTGAACAATTGCTATATATTGGTAAGTGAAAACTTTCACACTAATTTGTTATATTTTACAATATTTTTCCGTTGGTGCTTTCTTTAAGTGTTCAACTAACAATTGAAATAAGTGATGTAGTGAAGAAACTGCCCAACAAGTAGAGATGGTATTTAGACTGTCTCGGTCTCGTCTCGACTTGTAAATGTCCGTCCCGTTTTTCCTCGATTTTAAAGACATCTGCCTTGTTCTCGTTACCATTTCGAAGGGTACGTCTCGGTCAAACAGAGACATAACCTTGCTTATTTCAGAGACAGAGAGAGAGATAGAGAGGAAGAGAGATTGAGAGAGAGAGAGAGAGAGAGAGAGAGAGAGAGGAAGAGAGATTGAGAGAGAGAGAGAGAGATAAAACAATGAGAGAGAGGTGTAGAGCTCCATCTCTCATTTTCTTCCTTTCTTTACTTCTCTTTCTCCTCTCATTAATTCTCTTCCCTCCTTTTGTCGTTTGGTCCAGAGAGAGAGAGAGAGAGAGAGAGAGAGAGAGAGTTTCCTCCCTCTCTTTCTTTCTTTGTCCCTCTCTCATTCTCTCTTTTTGTCTGTCACTTCCTCCAAAAAGGCAGAGACATGAAATTCTGCCTCTTCTTCTTCTTTATTTCTCCCTCTCTCTCATTATCCTTTCACTCATTCTCTTT
>NW_028143804.1:0-34000 GCF_977018435.1 Lepisma saccharinum
CGACTACAATCATGCACAAGTAGATTGTTTACTTTATTGTTATGATAGTTTCCATGGTAACTAAGCATGAATATTACAAATGGGTAAATTTTTTCCGGATGAGCCAATAGAGAGCTTCGGCATGATTACGTTGAGTGTAAAATCACTTCTGTCTCTTCTATAGTAACGGAGATATGCGAGTTTGAAATTTTATATAATGTTTTTGTCAAACGTGATTCCAAGGATGTATTACATTGTTTCAACAATGAAAGTGGTTATTTCAAATCTCCACGACAACGACTACAATCATGCACAAATAGATTGTTTACTTTATTGTTATGATAGTTTCCATTGTAACTAAGCATGAATATTACACATGGGTAAAATTCTTTCGGATGAGCCAAAAGAGAGCTTCGACCTGATTACATTGAGTGTAAAATCACATCTATATGTTCTATAGTAATGGAGATATGCGAGTTTGAAATTTTATATAATGTTCTTGTCAAACGTGATTCCAAGGATGTATTACATTGTTTCAACAATGAAAGTGGTTATTTCAAATCTCCACGACATCGACTACAATCATGCACAAATAGATTGTTTACTTTATTGTTATGATAGTTTCCATGGTAACTAAGCATGAATATTACACATGGGTTAAATTCTTTCGGATGAGCCAATAGAGAGCTTCGACCTGATTACATTGAGTGTAAAATCACATCTGTATGTTCTATAGTAACGGAGATATGCGAGTTTGAAATTTTATATAATGTTTTTGTTAAACGTGATACCAAGGATGTATTACATTGTTTCAACAATGAAAGTGGTTATTTCAAATCTCCACGACAACGACTACAATCATGCACAAGTAGATTGTTTACTTTATTGTTATGATAGTTTCCATGGTAACTAAGCATGAATATTACAAATGGGTAAATTTTTTCCGGATGAGCCAATAGAGAGCTTCGACATGATTACATTGAGTGTAAAATCACTTCTGTCTCTTCTATAGTAACGGAGATATGTGAGTTTGAAATTTTATATAATATTTTTGTCAAACGTGATTCCAAGGATGTATTACATTGTTTCAACAATGAAAGTGGTTATTTCAAATCTCCACGACAACGACTACAATCATGCACAAATAGATTGTTTACTTTATTGTTATGATAGTTTCCATTGTAACTAAGCATGAATATTACACATGGGTAAAATTTTTCCGCATGAGCCAAAAGAGAGCTTCGACCTGATTACATTGAGTGTAAAATCACATCTATATGTTCTATAGTAATGGAGATATGCGAGTTTGAAATTTTATATAATGTTTTTGTAAAACGTGATACCAAGGATGTATTACATTGTTTCAACAATGAAAGTGGTTATTTCAAATCTCCACGACAACGACTACAATCATGCACAAATAGATTGTTTACTTTATTGTTATGATAGTTTCCATGGTAACTAAGCATGAATATTACACATGGGTAAAATTCTTTCGGACGAGCCAATAGAGAGCTTCGACCTGATTACATTGAGTGTATAATCGCTACTGTCTCTTCTATAGTAACGGAGATATGCGAGTTTGAAATTTTATATAATGTTTTTGTAAAACGTGATACCAAGGACGTATTACATTGTTTCAACAATGAAAGTGGTTATTTCAAATCTCCACGACAACGACTACAATCATGCACAAATAGATTGTTTACTTTATTGTTATGATAATTTCATGGTAACTAAGCATGAATATTGCGAATGGGTAAAATTCTTTCGGATGAGCCAATAGAGAGCTTCGACCTGATTACATTGAGTGTAAAATCACATCTGTATCTTCTATAGCAACGGAGATATGCGAGTTTGAAATTTTATATAATGTTTTTGTAAAACGTGATACCAAGGATGTATTACATTGTTTCAAGAATGAAAGTGGTTATTTCAAATCTCCACGACAACGACTACAATCATGCACAAATAGATTGTTTACTTTATTGTTATGATAGTTTCCATGGTAACTAAGCATGAATATTACACATGGGTAAAATTCTTTCGGATGAGCCAATAGAGAGCTTCGACATGATTACATTGAGTGTAAAATCACTTCTGTATCTTCTATAGTAACGGAGATATGCGAGTTTGAAATTTTATATAATGTTCTTGTCAAACGTGATTCCAAGGATGTATTACATTGTTTCAACAATGAAAGTGGTTATTTCAAATCTCCACGACAACGACTACAATCATGCACAAATAGATTGTTTACTTTATTGTTATGATAGTTTCCATGGTAACTAAGCATGAATATTACGAATGGGTAAAATTTTTTCGGATGAGCCAATAGAGAGCTTCGACCTGATTACATTGAGTGTAAAATCGCTTCTGTATGTTCTATAGTAACGGAGATATGCGAGTTTGAAATTTTATATAATGTTTTTGTTAAACGTGATACCAAGGATGTATTACATTGTTTCAACAATGAAAGTGGTTATTTCAAATCTCCACGACAACGACTACAATCATGCACAAATAGATTGTTTACTTTATTGTAATGATAGTTTCCATGGTAACTAAGCATGAATATTACACATGGGTAAAATTCTTTCGGATGAGCCAATAGAGAGCTTCGACCTGATTACATTGAGTGTAAAATCACATCTGTATCTTCTATAGCTACGGAGATAAGCGAGTTTGAAATTTTATATAATGTTTTTGTAAAACGTGATACCAAGGATGTATTACATTGTTTCAACAATGAAAGTGGTTATTTCAAATCTCCACGACGACTACAATCATGCACAAATAGATTGTTTACTTTATTGTAATGATAGTTTCCATGGTAACTAAGCATGAATATTACACATGGGGAAAATTCTTTCGGATGAGCCAATAGAGAGCTTCGACCTGATTACATTGAGTGTAAAATCACATCTGTATCTTCTATAGCAACGGAGATATGCGAGTTTGAAATTTTATATAATGTTTTTGTAAAACGTGATACCAAGGATGTATTACATTGTTTCAACAATGAAAGTGGTTATTTCAAATCTCCACGACAACGACTACAATAATGCACAAATAGATTGTTTACTTTATTGTAATGATAGTTTCCATGGTAACTAAGCATGAATATTACACATGGGTAAAATTCTTTCGGATGAGCCAATAGAGAGCTTCGACCTCATTACATTGAGTGTAAAATCACATCTGTATCTTCTATAGCAACGGAGATATGCGAGTTTGAAATTTTATATAATGTTTTTGTAAAACTTGATACCAAAAATGTATTACATTGTTTCAAGAATGAAAGTGGTTATTTCAAATCTCCACGACAACGACTACAATCATGCACAAATAGATTGTTTACTTTATTGTTATGATAGTTTCCATGGTAACTAAGCATGAATATTACACATGGGTAAAATTCTTTCCGATGAGCCAATAGAGAGCTTCGACCTGATTATATTGAGTGTAAAATCACATCTGTATCTTCTATAGCAACGGAGATATGCGAGTTTGAAATTTTATATAATGTTTTTGTAAAACGTGATACCAAGGATGTATTACATTGTTTCAACAATGAAAGTGGTTATTTCAAATCTCCACGACAACGACTACAATCATGCACAAATAGATTGTTTACTTTATTGTTATGATAGTTTCCATTGTAACTAAGCATGAATATTACACATGGGTAAACTTTTTCCGCATGAGCCAAAAGAGAGCTTCGACCTGATTACATTGAGTGTAAAATCACATCTATATGTTCTATAGTAATGGAGATATGCGAGTTTGAAATTTTATATAATGTTCTTGTCAAACGTGATTCCAAGGATGTATTACATTGTTTCAACAATGAAAGTGGTTATATCAAATCTCCACGACATCGACTACAATCATGCACAAATAGATTGTTTACTTTATTGTTATGATAGTTTCCATGGTAACTAAGCATGAATATTACACATGGGTTAAATTCTTTCGGATGAGCCAATAGAGAGCTTCGACCTGATTACATTGAGTGTAAAATCACATCTGTATGTTCTATAGTAACGGAGATATGCGAGTTTGAAATTTTATATAATGTTTTTGTTAAACGTGATACCAAGGATGTATTACATTGTTTCAACAATGAAAGTGGTTATTTCAAATCTCCACGACAACGACTACAATCATGCACAAGTAGATTGTTTACTTTATTGTTATGATAGTTTCCATGGTAACTAAGCATGAATATTACAAATGGGTAAATTTTTTCCGGATGAGCCAATAGAGAGCTTCGACATGATTACATTGAGTGTAAAATCACTTCTGTCTCTTCTATAGTAACGGAGATATGTGAGTTTGAAATTTTATATAATATTTTTGTCAAACGTGATTCCAAGGATGTATTACATTGTTTCAACAATGAAAGTGGTTATTTCAAATCTCCACGACAACGACTACAATCATGCACAAATAGATTGTTTACTTTATTGTTATGATAGTTTCCATTGTAACTAAGCATGAATATTACACATGGGTAAAATTTTTCCGCATGAGCCAAAAGAGAGCTTCGACCTGATTACATTGAGTGTAAAATCACATCTATATGTTCTATAGTAATGGAGATATGCGAGTTTGAAATTTTATATAATGTTTTTGTAAAACGTGATACCAAGGATGTATTACATTGTTTCAACAATGAAAGTGGTTATTTCAAATCTCCACAACAACGACTACAATCATGCACAAATAGATTGTTTACTTTATTGTTATGATAGTTTCCATGGTAACTAAGCATGAATATTACACATGGGTAAAATTCTTTCGGACAAGCCAATAGAGAGCTTCGACCTGATTACATTGAGTGTATAATCGCTACTGTCTCTTCTATAGTAACGGAGATATGCGAGTTTGAAATTTTATATAATGTTTTTGTAAAACGTGATACCAAGGAAGTATTACATTGTTTCAACAATGAAAGTGGTTATTTCAAATCTCCACGACAACGACTACAATCATGCACAAATAGATTGTTTACTTTATTGTTATGATAATTTCATGGTAACTAAGCATGAATATTGCGAATGGGTAAAATTCTTTCGGATGAGCCAATAGAGAGCTTCGACCTGATTACATTGAGTGTAAAATCACATCTGTATCTTCTATAGCAACGGAGATATGCGAGTTTGAAATTTTATATAATGTTTTTGTAAAACGTGATACCAAGGATGTATTACATTGTTTCAAGAATGAAAGTGGTTATTTCAAATCTCCACGACAACGACTACAATCATGCACAAATAGATTGTTTACTTTATTGTTATGATAGTTTCCATGGTAACTAAGCATGAATATTACACATGGGTAAAATTCTTTCGGATGAGCCAATAGAGAGCTTCGACCTGATTATATTGAGTGTAAAATCACATCTGTATCTTCTATAGCAACGGAGATATGCGAGTTTGAAATTTTATATAATGTTTTTGTAAAACGTGATACCAAGGATGTATTACATTGTTTCAACAATGAAAGTGGTTATTTCAAATCTCCACGACAACGACTACAATCATGCACAAATAGATTGTTTACTTTATTGTTATGATAGTTTCCATGGTAACTAAACATGAATATTACAAATGGGTAATTTTTTTCCGGATGAGCCAATAGAGAGCTTCGACATGATTACATTGAGTGTAAAATCACTTCTGTATCTTCTATAGTAACGGAGATATGCGAGTTTGAAATTTTATATAATGTTCTTGTCAAACGTGATTCCAAGGATGTATTACATTGTTTCAACAATGAAAGTGGTTATTTCAAATCTCCACGACAACGACTACAATCATGCACAAATAGATTGTTTATTTTATTGTTATGATAGTTTCCATGGTAACTAAGCATGAATATTACGAATGGGTAAAATTTTTTCGGATGAGCCAATAGAGAGCTTCGACCTGATTACATTGAGTGTAACATCGCTTCTGTATGTTCTATAGTAAAGGAGATATGCGAGTTTGAAATTTTATATAATGTTTTTGTTAAACGTGATACCAAGGATGTATTACATTGTTTCAACAATGAAAGTGGTTATTTCAAATCTCCACGACAACGACTACAATCATACACAAATAGATTGTTTACTTTATTGTAATGATAGTTTCCATGGTAACTAAGCATGAATATTACACATGGGTAAAATTCTTTCGGATGAGCCAATAGAGAGCTTCGACCTGATTACATTGAGTGTAAAATCACATCTGTATCTTCTATAGCTACGGAGATAAGCGAGTTTGAAATGTTATATAATGTTTTTGTAAAACGTGATACCAAGGATGTATTACATTGTTTCAACAATGAAAGTGGTTATTTCAAATCTCCACGACGACTACAATCATGCACAAATAGATTGTTTACTTTATTGTAATGATAGTTTCCATGGTAACTAAGCATGAATATTACACATGGGGAAAATTCTTTCGGATGAGCCAATAGAGAGCTTCGACCTGATTACATTGAGTGTAAAATCACATCTGTATCTTCTATAGCAACGGAGATATGCGAGTTTGAAATTTTATATAATGTTTTTGTAAAACGTGATACCAAGGATGTATTACATTGTATCAACAATGAAAGTGGTTATTTCAAATCTCCACGACAACGACTACAATAATGCACAAATAGATTGTTTACTTTATTGTAATGATAGTTTCCATGGTAACTAAGCATGAATATTAGACATGGGTAAAATTCTTTCGGATGAGCCAATAGAGAGCTTCGACCTGATTACATTGAGTGTAAAATCACATCTGTATCTTCTATAGCAACGGAGATATGCGAGTTTGAAATTTTATATAATGTTTTTGTAAAACTTGATACCAAGGATGTATTACATTGTTTCAAGAATGAAAGTGGTTATTTCAAATCTCCACGACAACGACTACAATCATGCACAAATAGATTGTTTACTTTATTGTTATGATAGTTTCCATGGTAACTAAGCATGAATATTACACATGGGTAAAATTCTTTCCGATGAGCCAATAGAGAGCTTCGACCTGATTATATTGAGTGTAAAATCACATCTGTATCTTCTATAGCAACGGAGATATGCGAGTTTGAAATTTTATATAATGTTTTTGTAAAACGTGATACCAAGGATGTATTACATTGTTTCAACAATGAAAGTGGTTATTTCAAATCTCCACGACAACGACTACAATCATGCACAAATAGATTGTTTACTTTATTGTTATGATAGTTTCCATGGTAACTAAACATGAATATTACAAATGGGTAATTTTTTTCCGGATGCGCCAATAGAGAGCTTCGACATGATTACATTGAGTGTAAAATCACATCTGTATCTTCTATAGTAACGGAGATATGCGAGTTTGAAATTTTATATAATGTTCTTGTCAAACGTGATACCAAGGATGTATTACATTGTTTCAACAATGAAAGTGGTTATTTCAAATCTCCACGACAACGACTACAATCATGCACAAATAGATTGTTTACTTTATTGTAATGATAGTTTCCATGGTAACTAAGCATGAATATTACACATGGGGAAAATTCTTTCGGATGAGCCAATAGAGAGCTTCGACCTGATTACATTGAGTGTAAAATCACATCTGTATCTTCTATAGCAACGGAGATATGCGAGTTTGAAATTTTATATAATGTTTTTGTAAAACGTGATACCAAGGATGTATTACTTTGTTTCAACCATGAAAGTGGTTATTTCAAATCTCCACGACAACGACTACAATCATGCCCAAATAGATTGTTTACTTTATTGTTATGATAGTTTCCATTGTAACTAAGCATGAATATTACAAATGGGCAATTTTTTTCCGGATGAGCCAATAGAGAGCTTCGACATGATTACATTGAGTGTAAAATCACATCTGTATGTTCTATAGTAACGGAGATATGCGAGTTTGAAATTTTATATAATGTTTTTGTAAAACGTGATACCAAGGATGTATTACATTGTTTCAACAATGAAAGTGGTTATTTCAAATCTCCACGACAACGACTACAATAATGCACAAATAGATTGTTTACTTTATTGTAATGATAGTTTCCATGGTAACTAAGCATGAATATTACACATGGGTAAAATTCTTTCGGATGAGCCAATAGAGAGCTTCGACCTGATTACATTGAGTGTAAAATCACATCTGTATCTTCTATAGCAACGGAGATATGCGAGTTTGAAATTTTATATAATGTTTTTGTAAAACGTGATACCAAGGATGTATTACATTGTTTCAAGAACGAAAGTGGTTATTTCAAATCTCCACGACAACGACTACAATCATGCACAAATAGATTGTTTACTTTATTGTTATGATAGTTTCCATGGTAACTAAGCATGAATATTACACATGGGTAAAATTCTTTCGGATGAGCCAATAGAGAGCTTCGACCTGATTATATTGAGTGTAAAATCACATCTGTATCTTCTATAGCAACGGAGATATGCGAGTTTGAAATTTTATATAATGTTTTTGTAAAACGTGATACCAAGGATGTATTACATTGTTTCAACAATGAAAGTGGTTATTTCAAATCTCCACGACAACGACTACAATCATGCACAAATAGATTGTTTACTTTATTGTTATGATAGTTTCCATGGTAACTAAACATGAATATTACAAATGGGTAATTTCTTTCCGGATGAGCCAATAGAGAGCTTCGACATGATTACATTGAGTGTAAAATCACTTCTGTATCTTCTATAGTAACGGAGATATGCGAGTTTGAAATTTTATATAATGTTCTTGTCAAACGTGATTCCAAGGATGTATTACATTGTTTCAACAATGAAAGTGGTTATTTCAAATCTCCACGACAACGACTACAATCATGCACAAATAGATTGTTTACTTTATTGTTATGATAGTTTCCATGGTAACTAAGCATGAATATTACGAATGGGTAAAATTTTTTCGGATGAGCCAATAGAGAGCTTCGACCTGATTACATTGAGTGTAAAATCGCTTCTGTATGTTCTATAGTAAAGGAGATATGCGAGTTTGAAATTTTATATAATGTTTTTGTTAAACGTGATACCAAGGATGTATTACATTGTTTCAACAATGAAAGTGGTTATTTCAAATCTCCACGACAACGACTACAATCATACACAAATAGATTGTTTACTTTATTGTAATGATAGTTTCCATGGTAACTAAGCATGAATATTACACATGGGTAAAATTCTTTCGGATGAGCCAATAGAGAGCTTCGACCTGATTACATTGAGTGTAAAATCACATCTGTATCTTCTATAGCTACGGAGATAAGCGAGTTTGAAATTTTATATAATGTTTTTGTAAAACGTGATACCAAGGATGTATTACATTGTTTCAACAATGAAAGTGGTTATTTCAAATCTCCACGACGACTACAATCATGCACAAATAGATTGTTTACTTTATTGTAATGATAGTTTCCATGGTAACTAAGCATGAATATTACACATGGGGAAAATTCTTTCGGATGAGCCAATAGAGAGCTTCGACCTGATTACATTGAGTGTAAAATCACATCTGTATCTTCTATAGCAACGGAGATATGCGAGTTTGAAATTTTATATAATGTTTTTGTAAAACGTGATACCAAGGATGTATTACATTGTTTCAACAATGAAAGTGGTTATTTCAAATCTCCACGACAACGACTACAATAATGCACAAATAGATTGTTTACTTTATTGTAATGATAGTTTCCATGGTAACTAAGCATGAATATTAGACATGGGTAAAATTCTTTCGGATGAGCCAATAGAGAGCTTCGACCTGATTACATTGAGTGTAAAATCACATCTGTATCTTCTATAGCAACGGAGATATGCGAGTTTGAAATTTTATATAATGTTTTTGTAAAACTTGATACCAAGGATGTATTACATTGTTTCAAGAATGAAAGTGGTTATTTCAAATCTCCACGACAACGACTACAATCATGCACAAATAGATTGTTTACTTTATTGTTATGATAGTTTCCATGGTAACTAAGCATGAATATTACACATGGGTAAAATTCTTTCCGATGAGCCAATAGAGAGCTTCGACCTGATTATATTGAGTGTAAAATCACATCTGTATCTTCTATAGCAACGGAGATATGCGAGTTTGAAATTTTATATAATGTTTTTGTAAAACGTGATACCAAGGATGTATTACATTGTTTCAACAATGAAAGTGGTTATTTCAAATCTCCACGACAACGACTACAATCATGCACAAATAGATTGTTTACTTTATTGTTATGATAGTTTCCATGGTAACTAAACATGAATATTACAAATGGGTAATTTTTTTTCCGGATGCGCCAATAGAGAGCTTCGACATGATTACATTGAGTGTAAAATCACATCTGTATCTTCTATAGTAACGGAGATATGCGAGTTTGAAATTTTATATAATGTTCTTGTCAAACGTGATACCAAGGATGTATTACATTGTTTCAACAATGAAAGTGGTTATTTCAAATCTCCACGACAACGACTACAATCATGCACAAATAGATTGTTTACTTTATTGTAATGATAGTTTCCATGGTAACTAAGCATGAATATTACACATGGGGAAAATTCTTTCGGATGAGCCAATAGAGAGCTTCGACCTGATTACATTGAGTGTAAAATCACATCTGTATCTTCTATAGCAACGGAGATATGCGAGTTTGAAATTTTATATAATGTTTTTGTAAAACGTGATACCAAGGATGTATTACTTTGTTTCAACCATGAAAGTGGTTATTTCAAATCTCCACGACAACGACTACAATCATGCCCAAATAGATTGTTTACTTTATTGTTATGATAGTTTCCATTGTAACTAAGCATGAATATTACAAATGGGCAATTTTTTTCCGGATGAGCCAATAGAGAGCTTCGACATGATTACATTGAGTGTAAAATCACATCTGTATGTTCTATAGTAACGGAGATATGCGAGTTTGAAATTTTATATAATGTTTTTGTAAAACGTGATACCAAGGATGTATTACATTGTTTCAACAATGAAAGTGGTTATTTCAAATCTCCACGACAACGACTACAATAATGCACAAATAGATTGTTTACTTTATTGTAATGATAGTTTCCATGGTAACTAAGCATGAATATTACACATGGGTAAAATTCTTTCGGATGAGCCAATAGAGAGCTTCGACCTGATTACATTGAGTGTAAAATCACATCTGTATCTTCTATAGCAACGGAGATATGCGAGTTTGAAATTTTATATAATGTTTTTGTAAAACGTGATACCAAGGATGTATTACATTGTTTCAAGAACGAAAGTGGTTATTTCAAATCTCCACGACAACGACTACAATCATGCACAAATAGATTGTTTACTTTATTGTTATGATAGTTTCCATGGTAACTAAGCATGAATATTACACATGGGTAAAATTCTTTCGGATGAGCCAATAGAGAGCTTCGACCTGATTATATTGAGTGTAAAATCACATCTGTATCTTCTATAGCAACGGAGATATGCGAGTTTGAAATTTTATATAATGTTTTTGTAAAACGTGATACCAAGGATGTATTACATTGTTTCAACAATGAAAGTGGTTATTTCAAATCTCCACGACAACGACTACAATCATGCACAAATAGATTGTTTACTTTATTGTTATGATAGTTTCCATGGTAACTAAACATGAATATTACAAATGGGTAATTTTTTTCCGGATGAGCCAATAGAGAGCTTCGACATGATTACATTGAGTGTAAAATCACATCTGTATCTTCTATAGTAACGGAGATATGCGAGTTTGAAATTTTATATAATGTTCTTGTCAAACGTGATACCAAGGATGTATTACATTGTTTCAACAATGAAAGTGGTTATTTCAAATCTCCACGACAACGACTACAATCATGCACAAATAGATTGTTTACTTTATTGTAATGATAGTTTCCATGGTAACTAAGCATGAATATTACACATGGGTAAAATTCTTTCGGATGAGCCAATAGAGAGCTTCGACCTGATTACATTGAGTGTAAAATGACATCTGTATCTTCTATAGCAACGGAGATATGCGAGTTTGAAATTTTATATAATGTTTTTGTAAAACGTGATACCAAGGATGTATTACATTGTTTCAACAATGAAAGTGGTTATTTCAAATCTCCACGACAACGACTACAATCATGACCAAATAGATTGTTTACTTTATTGTTATGATAGTTTCCATTGTAACTAAGCATGAATATTACAAATGGGTAAATTTTTTCCGGATGAGCCAATAGAGAGCTTCGACATGATTACATTGAGTGTAAAGTCACATCTGTATGTTCTATAGTAACGGAGATATGCGAGTTTGAAATTTTATATAATGTTTTTGTTAAACGTGATACCAAGGATGTATTACATTTTTTCAACAATGAAAGTGGTTATTTCAAATCTCCACGACAACGACTACAATAATGCACAAATAGATTGTTTACTTTATTGTAATGATAGTTTCCATGGTAACTAAGCATGAATATTACACATGGGTAAAATTCTTTCGGATGAGCCAATAGAGAGCTTCGACCTGATTACATTGAGTGTAAAATCGCTACTGTATCTTCTATAGTAACGGATATATGCGAGTTTGAAATTTTATATAATGTTTTTGTAAAACGTGATTCCAAGGATGTATTACATTGTTTCAACAATGAAAGTGGTTATTTCAAATCTCCACGACAACGACTACAATCATGCACAAATAGATTGTTTACTTTATTGTTATGATAGTTTCCTTGGTAACTAAGCATGAATATTACGAATGGGTAAAATTTTTTCGGATGAGCCAATATAGAGCTTCGACCTGATTACATTGAGTGTAAAATCGCTTCTGTATGTTCTATAGTAACGGAGATATGCGAGTTTGAAATTTTATATAATGTTTTTGTTAAACGTGATACCAAGGATGTATTACATTGTTTCAACAATGAAAGTGGTTATTTCAAATCTCCACGACAACGACTACAATCATGCACAAATAGATTGTTTACTTTATTGTAATGATAGTTTCCATGGTAACTAAGCATGAATATTACACATGGGTAAAATTCTTTCGAATGAGCCAATAGAGAGCTTCGACATGATTACATTGAGTGTAAAATCACATCTGTATCTTCTATAGCTACGGAGATAATCGAGTTTGAAATTTTATATAATGTTTTTGTAAAACGTGATACCAAGGATGTATTACATTGTTTCAACAATGAAAGTGGTTATTTCAAATCTCCACGACGACTACAATCATGCACAAATAGATTGTTTACTTTATTGTAATGATAGTTTCCATGGTAACTAAGCATGAATATTACACATGGGGAAAATTCTTTCGGATGAGCCAATAGAGAGCTTCGACCTGATTACATTGAGTGTAAAATCACATCTGTATCTTCTATAGCAACGGAGATATGCGAGTTTGAAATTTTATATAATGTTTTTGTAAAACGTGATACCAAGGATGTATTACTTTGTTTCAACCATGAAAGTGGTTATTTCAAATCTCCACGACAACGACTACAATCATGCCCAAATAGATTGTTTACTTTATTGTTATGATAGTTTCCATTGTAACTAAGCATGAATATTACAAATGGGTAAATTTTTTCCGGATGAGCCAATAGAGAGCTTCGACATGATTACATTGAGTGTAAAATCACATCTGTATGTTCTATGGTAACGGAGATATGCGAGTTTGAAATTTTATATAATGTTTTTGTTAAACGTGATACCAAGGATGTATTACATTGTTTCAACAATGAAAGTGGTTATTTCAAATCTCCACGACAACGACTACAATCATGCACAAATAGATTGTTTACTTTATTGTTATGATAGTTTCCATGGTAACTAAGCATGAATATTACGAATGGGTAAAATTTTTTCGGATGAGTCAATAGAGAGCTTCGACCTGATTACATTGAGTGTAAAATTGCTTCTGTATGTTCTATAGTAACGGAGATATGCGAGTTTGAAATTTTATATAATGTTTTTGCAAAACGTGATACCAAGGACGTATTACATTGTTTCAACAATGAAAGTGGTTATTTCAAATCTCCACGACAACGACTACAATCATGCACAAATAGATTGTTTACATTATTGTTATGATAGTTTCCATGGTAACTAAGCATAAATATTACACATGGGTAAAATTCTTTCGGATGAGCCAATAGAGAGCTTCGACCTGATTACATTGAGTGTAAAATCACATCTGCATGTTCTATAGTAACGGAGATATGCGAGTTTGAAATTTTATAAAATGTTTTTGTTAAACGTGATACCAAGGATGTATTACATTGTTTCAACAATGAAAGTGGTTATTTCAAATCTCCACGACAACGACTACAATCATGCACAAATAGATTGTTTACTTTATTGTTATGATAGTTTCCATGGTAACTAAGCATGAATATTACACATGGGTAAAATTCTTTCGGACGAGCCAATAGAGAGCTTCGACCTGATTACATTGAGTGTATAATCGCTACTGTATCTTCTATAGTAACGGAGATATGCGAGTTTGAAATTTTATATAATGTTTTTGTAAAACGTAATTCCAAGGACGTATTACATTGTTTCAACAATGAAAGTGGTTATTTCAAATCTCCACGACAACGACTACAATCATGCACAAGTAGATTGTTTACTTTATTGTTATGATAGTTTCATGGTAACTAAGCATGAATATTACGAATGGGTAAAATTTTTCCGCATGAGCCAATAGAGAGCTTCGACATGATTACATTGAGTGTAAAATCACATCTGTATGTTCTATAGTAACGGAGATATGCGAGTTTGAAATTTTATATAATGTTTTTGTTAAACGTGATACCAAGGATGTATTACATTGTTTCAACAATGAAAGTGGTTATTTCAAATCTCCACGACAACGACTACAATCATGCACAAGTAGATTGTTTACTTTATTGTTATGATAGTTTCCATGGTAACTAAGCATGAATATTACAAATGGGTAAATTTTTTCCGGATGAGCCAATAGAGAGCTTCGACATGATTACATTGAGTGTAAAATCACTTCTGTCTCTTCTATAGTAACGGAGATATGCGAGTTTGAAATTTTATATAATATTTTTGTCAAACGTGATTCCAAGGATGTATTACATTGTTTCAACAATGAAAGTGGTTATTTCAAATCTCCACGACAACGACTACAATCATGCACAAATAGATTGTTTACTTTATTGTTATGATAGTTTCCATTGTAACTAAGCATGAATATTACACATGGGTAAAAATTTTCCGCATGAGCCAAAAGAGAGCTTCGACCTGATTACATTGAGTGTAAAATCACATCTATATGTTCTATAGTAATGGAGATATGCGAGTTTGAAATTTTATATAATGTTTTTGTAAAACGTGATACCAAGGATGTATTACATTGTTTCAACAATGAAAGTGGTTATTTCAAATCTCCACGACAACGACTACAATCATGCACAAATAGATTGTTTACTTTATTGTTATGATAGTTTCCATGGTAACTAAGCATGAATATTACACATGGGTAAAATTCTTTCGGACGAGCCAATAGAGAGCTTCGACCTGATTACATTGAGTGTATAATCGCTACTGTCTCTTCTATAGTAACGGAGATATGCGAGTTTGAAATTTTTTTTAATGTTTTTGTAAAACGTGATTCCAAGGACGTATTACATTGTTTCAACAATGAAAGTGGTTATTTCAAATCTCCACGACAACGACTACAATCATGCACAAATAGATTGTTTACTTTATTGTAATGATAGTTTCCATGGTAACTAAGCATGAATATTACACATGGGGAAAATTCTTTCGGATGAGCCAATAGAGAGCTTCGACCTGATTACATTGAGTGTAAAATCACATCTGTATCTTCTATAGCAACGGAGATATGCGAGTTTGAAATTTTATATAATGTTTTTGTAAAACGTGATACCAAGGATGTATTACATTGTTTCAACAATGAAAGTGGTTATTTCAAATCTCCACGACAACGACTACAATCATGACCAAATAGATTGTTTACTTTATTGTTATGATAGTTTCCATTGTAACTAAGCATGAATATTACAAATGGGTAAATTTTTTCCGGATGAGCCAATAGAGAGCTTCGACATGATTACATTGAGTGTAAAGTCACATCTGTATGTTCTATAGTAACGGAGATATGCGAGTTTGAAATTTTATATAATGTTTTTGTTAAACGTGATACCAAGGATGTATTACATTTTTTCAACAATGAAAGTGGTTATTTCAAATCTCCACGACAACGACTACAATAATGCACAAATAGATTGTTTACTTTATTGTAATGATAGTTTCCATGGTAACTAAGCATGAATATTACACATGGGTAAAATTCTTTCGGATGAGCCAATAGAGAGCTTCGACCTGATTACATTGAGTGTAAAATCGCTACTGTATCTTCTATAGTAACGGAGATATGCGAGTTTGAAATTTTATATAATGTTTTTGTAAAACGTGATTCCAAGGATGTATTACATTGTTTCAACAATGAAAGTGGTTATTTCAAATCTCCACGACAACGACTACAATCATGCACAAATAGATTGTTTACTTTATTGTTATGATAGTTTCCATGGTAACTAAGCATGAATATTACGAATGGGTAAAATTTTTTCGGATGAGCCAATAGAGAGCTTCGACCTGATTACATTGAGTGTAAAATCGCTTCTGTATGTTCTATAGTAATGGAGATATGCGAGTTTGAAATTTTATATAATGTTTTTGTTAAACGTGATACCAAGGATGTATTACATTGTTTCAACAATGAAAGTGGTTATTTCAAATCTCCACGACAACGACTACAATCATGCACAAATAGATTGTTTACTTTATTGTAATGATAGTTTCCATGGTAACTAAGCATGAATATTACACATGGGTAAAATTCTTTCGAATGAGCCAATAGAGAGCTTCGACCTGATTACATTGAGTGTAAAATCACATCTGTATCTTCTATAGCTACGGAGATAAGCGAGTTTGAAATTTTATATAATGTTTTTGTAAAACGTGATACCATGGATGTATTACATTGTTTCAACAATGAAAGTGGTTATTTCAAATCTCCACGACGACTACAATCATGCACAAATAGATTGTTTACTTTATTGTAATGATAGTTTCCATGGTAACTAAGCATGAATATTACACATGGGGAAAATTCTTTCGGATGAGCCAATAGAGAGCTTCGACCTGATTACATTGAGTGTAAAATCACATCTGTATCTTCTATAGCAACGGAGATATGCGAGTTTGAAATTTTATATAATGTTTTTGTAAAACGTGATACCAAGGATGTATTACTTTGTTTCAACCATGAAAGTGGTTATTTCAAATCTCCACGACAACGACTACAATCATGCCCAAATAGATTGTTTACTTTATTGTTATGATAGTTTCCATTGTAACTAAGCATGAATATTACAAATGGGTAAATTTTTTCCGGATGAGCCAATAGAGAGCTTCGACATGATTACATTGAGTGTAAAATCACATCTGTATGTTCTATAGTAACGGAGATATGCGAGTTTGAAATTTTATATAATGTTTTTGTTAAACGTGATACCAAGGATGTATTACATTGTTTCAACAATGAAAGTGGTTATTTCAAATCTCCACGACAACGACTACAATAATGCACAAATAGATTGTTTACTTTATTGTAATGATAGTTTCCATGGTAACTAAGCATGAATATTACACATGGGTAAAATTCTTTCGGATGAGCCAATAGAGAGCTTCGACCTGATTACATTGAGTGTAAAATCACATCTGTATCTTCTATAGCAACGGAGATATGCGAGTTTGAAATTTTATATAATGTTTTTGTAAAACGTGATACCAAGGATGTATTACATTGTTTCAAGAATGAAAGTGGTTATTTCAAATCTCCACGACAACGACTACAATCATGCACAAATAGATTGTTTACTTTATTGTTATGATAGTTTCCATGGTAACTAAGCATGAATATTACACATGGGTAAAATTCTTTCGGATGAGCCAATAGAGAGCTTCGACCTGATTATATTGAGTGTAAAATCACATCTGTATCTTCTATAGCAACGGAGAAATGCGAGTTTGAAATTTTATATAATGTTTTTGTAAAACGTGATACCAAGGATGTATTACATTGTTTCAACAATGAAAGTGGTTATTTCAAATCTCCACGACAACGACTACAATCATGACCAAATAGATTGTTTACTTTATTGTTATGATAGTTTCCATTGTAACTAAGCATGAATATTACAAATGGGTAAATTTTTTCCGGATGAGCCAATAGAGAGCTTCGACATGATTACATTGAGTGTAAAGTCACATCTGTATGTTCTATAGTAACGGAGATATGCGAGTTTGAAATTTTATATAATGTTTTTGTTAAACGTGATACCAAGGATGTATTACATTTTTTCAACAATGAAAGTGGTTATTTCAAATCTCCACGACAACGACTACAATAATGCACAAATAGATTGTTTACTTTATTGTAATGATAGTTTCCATGGTAACTAAGCATGAATATTACACATGGGTAAAATTCTTTCGGATGAGCCAATAGAGAGCTTCGACCTGATTACATTGAGTGTAAAATCGCTACTGTATCTTCTATAGTAACGGAGATATGCGAGTTTGAAATTTTATATAATGTTTTTGTAAAACGTGATTCCAAGGATGTATTACATTGTTTCAACAATGAAAGTGGTTATTTCAAATCTCCACGACAACGACTACAATCATGCACAAATAGATTGTTTACTTTATTGTTATGATAGTTTCCATGGTAACTAAGCATGAATATTACGAATGGGTAAAATTTTTTCGGATGAGCCAATAGAGAGCTTCGACCTGATTACATTGAGTGTAAAATCGCTTCTGTATGTTCTATAGTAATGGAGATATGCGAGTTTGAAATTTTATATAATGTTTTTGTTAAACGTGATACCAAGGATGTATTACATTGTTTCAACAATGAAAGTGGTTATTTCAAATCTCCACGACAACGACTACAATCATGCACAAATAGATTGTTTACTTTATTGTAATGATAGTTTCCATGGTAACTAAGCATGAATATTACACATGGGTAAAATTCTTTCGAATGAGCCAATAGAGAGCTTCGACCTGATTACATTGAGTGTAAAATCACATCTGTATCTTCTATAGCTACGGAGATAAGCGAGTTTGAAATTTTATATAATGTTTTTGTAAAACGTGATACCATGGATGTATTACATTGTTTCAACAATGAAAGTGGTTATTTCAAATCTCCACGACGACTACAATCATGCACAAATAGATTGTTTACTTTATTGTAATGATAGTTTCCATGGTAACTAAGCATGAATATTACACATGGGGAAAATTCTTTCGGATGAGCCAATAGAGAGCTTCGACCTGATTACATTGAGTGTAAAATCACATCTGTATCTTCTATAGCAACGGAGATATGCGAGTTTGAAATTTTATATAATGTTTTTGTAAAACGTGATACCAAGGATGTATTACTTTGTTTCAACCATGAAAGTGGTTATTTCAAATCTCCACGACAACGACTACAATCATGCCCAAATAGATTGTTTACTTTATTGTTATGATAGTTTCCATTGTAACTAAGCATGAATATTACAAATGGGTAAATTTTTTCCGGATGAGCCAATAGAGAGCTTCGACATGATTACATTGAGTGTAAAATCACATCTGTATGTTCTATAGTAACGGAGATATGCGAGTTTGAAATTTTATATAATGTTTTTGTTAAACGTGATACCAAGGATGTATTACATTGTTTCAACAATGAAAGTGGTTATTTCAAATCTCCACGACAACGACTACAATAATGCACAAATAGATTGTTTACTTTATTGTAATGATAGTTTCCATGGTAACTAAGCATGAATATTACACATGGGTAAAATTCTTTCGGATGAGCCAATAGAGAGCTTCGACCTGATTACATTGAGTGTAAAATCACATCTGTATCTTCTATAGCAACGGAGATATGCGAGTTTGAAATTTTATATAATGTTTTTGTAAAACGTGATACCAAGGATGTATTACATTGTTTCAAGAATGAAAGTGGTTATTTCAAATCTCCACGACAACGACTACAATCATGCACAAATAGATTGTTTACTTTATTGTTATGATAGTTTCCATGGTAACTAAGCATGAATATTACACATGGGTAAAATTCTTTCGGATGAGCCAATAGAGAGCTTCGACCTGATTATATTGAGTGTAAAATCACATCTGTATCTTCTATAGCAACGGAGAAATGCGAGTTTGAAATTTTATATAATGTTTTTGTAAAACGTGATACCAAGGATGTATTACATTGTTTCAACAATGAAAGTGGTTATTTCAAATCTCCACGACAACGACTACAATCATGCACAAATAGATTGTTTACTTTATTGTTATGATAGTTTCCATGGTAACTAAACATGAATATTACAAATGGGTAATTTTTTTCCGGATGAGCCAATAGAGAGCTTCGACATGATTACATTGAGTGTAAAATCACTTCTGTATCTTCTATAGTAACGGAGATATGCGAGTTTGAAATTTTATATAATGTTTTTGCAAAACGTGATACCAAGGACGTATTACATTGTTTCAACAATGAAAGTGGTTATTTCAAATCTCCACGACAACGACTACAATCGTGCACAAATAGATTGTTTACTTTATTGTTATGATAGTTTCCATGGTAACTAAGCATAAATATTACACATGGGTAAAATTCTTTCGGATGAGCCAATAGAGAGCTTCGACCTGATTACATTGAGTGTAAAATCACATCTGCATGTTCTATAGTAACGGAGATATGCGAGTTTGAAATTTTATAAAATGTTTTTGTTAAACGTGATACCAAGGATGTATTACATTGTTTCAACACTGAAAGTGGTTATTTCAAATCTCCACGACAACGACTACAATCATGCACAAGTAGATTGTTTACTTTATTGTTATGATAGTTTCCGTGGTAACTAAGCATGAATATTACAAATGGGTAAACTTTTTCCGGATGAGCCAATAGAGAGCTTCGACATGATTACATTGAGTGTAAAATCACCTCTGTCTCCTCTATAGTAACGGAGATATGCGAGTTTGAAATTTTATATAATGTTTTTGTCAAACGTGATTCCAAGAATGTATTACATTGTTTCAACAATGAAAGTGGTTATTTCAAATCTCCACGACAACGACTACAATCATGCACAAATAGATTGTTTACTTTATTGTTATGATAGTTTCCATGGTAACTTAGCATGAATATTACACATGGGTAAAATTTTTCCGGATGAGCCAAAAGAGAGCTTCGACCTGATTACATTGAGTGTAAAATCACATCTATATGTTCTATAGTAATGGAGATATGCGAGTTTGAAATTTTATATAATGTTTTTGTTAAACGTGATACCAAGGATGTATTACATTGTTTCAACAATGAAAGTGGTTATTTCAAATCTCCACGACAACGACAACAATCATGCACAAATAGATTGTTTACTTTATTGTTATGATAGTTTCCATGGTAACTAAGCATGAATATTACACATGGGTAAAATTCTTTCGGACGAGCCAATAGAGAGCTTCGACCTGATTACATTGAGTGTATATTCGCTACTGTATCTTCTATAGTAACGGAGATATGCGAGTTTGAAATTTTATATAATGTTTTTGTAAAACGTAATTCCAAGGACGTATTACATTGTTTCAACAATGAAAGTGGTTATTTCAAATCTCCACGACAACGACTACAATCATGCACAAGTAGATTGTTTACTTTATTGTTATGATAGTTTCATGGTAACTAAGCATGAATATTACGAATGGGTAAAATTCTTTCGGATGATCCAATAGAGAGCTTCGACCTGATTACATTGAGTGTAAAATCTCTACTGTATCTTCTATAGTAACGGAGATATGCGAGTTTGAAATTTTATATAATGTTTTTGTAAAACGTGATTCCAAGGATGTATTACATTGTTTCAACAATGAAAGTGGTTATTTCAAATCTCCACGACAACGACTACAATCATGCACAAATAGATTGTTTACTTTATTGTTATGATAGTTTCCTTGGTAACTAAGCATGAATATTACACATGGGTAAAATTTTTTCGGATGAGCCAATAGAGAGCTTCGACCTGATTACATTGAGTGTAAAATCGCTTCTGTATGTTCTATAGTAACGGAGATATGCGAGTTTGAAATTTTATATAATGTTTTTGTTAAACGTGATACCAAGGATGTATTACATTGTTTCAACAATGAAAGTGGTTATTTCAAATCTCCACGACAACGACTACAATCATGCACAAATAGATTGTTTACTTTATTGTAATGATAGTTTCCATGGTAACTAAGCATGAATATTACACATGGGTAAAATTCTTTCGAATGAGCCAATAGAGAGCTTCGACCTGATTACATTGAGTGTAAAATCACATCTGTATCTTCTATAGCTACGGAGATAAGCGAGTTTGAAATTTTATATAATGTTTTTGCAAAACGTGATACCATGGATGTATTACATTGTTTCAACAATGAAAGTGGTTATTTCAAATCTCCACGACGACTACAATCATGCACAAATAGATTGTTTACTTTATTGTAATGATAGTTTCCATGGTAACTAAGCATGAATATTACACATGGGGAAAATTCTTTCGGATGAGCCAATAGAGAGCTTCGACCTGATTACATTGAGTGTAAAATCACATCTGTATCTTCTATAGCAACGGAGATATGCGAGTTTGAAATTTTATATAATGTTTTTGTAAAACGTGATACCAAGGATGTATTACATTGTTTCAACAATGAAAGTGGTTATTTCAAATCTCCACGACAACGACTACAATAATGCACAAATAGATTGTTTACTTTATTGTAATGATAGTTTCCATGGTAACTAAGCATGAATATTACACATGGGTAAAATTCTTTCGGATGAGCCAATAGAGAGCTTCGACCTGATTACATTGAGTGTAAAATCACATCTGTATCTTCTATAGCAACGGAGATATGCGAGTTTGAAATTTTATATAAAGTTTTTGTAAAACGTGATACCAAGGATGTATTACATTGTTTCAAGAATGAAAGTGGTTATTTCAAATCTCCACGACAACGACTACAATCATGCACAAATAGATTGTTTACTTTATTGTTATGATAGTTTCCATGGTAACTAAGCATGAATATTACACATGGGTAAAATTCTTTCGGATGAGCCAATAGAGAGCTTCGACCTGATTATATTGAGTGTAAAATCACATCTGTATCTTCTATAGCAACGGAGATATGCGAGTTTGAAATTTTATATAATGTTTTTGTAAAACGTGATACCAAGGATGTATTACATTGTTTCAACAATGAAAGTGGTTATTTCAAATCTCCACGACAACGACTACAATCATGCACAAATAGATTGTTTACTTTATTGTTATGACAGTTTCCATGGTAACTAAACAAGAATATTACAAATGGGTAATTTTTTTCCGGATGAGCCAATAGAGAGCTTCGACATGATTACATTGAGTGTAAAATCACTTCTGTATCTTCTATAGTAACGGAGATATGCGAGTTTGAAATTTTATATAATGTTTTTGCAAAACGTGATACCAAGGACGTATTACATTGTTTCAACAATGAAAGTGGTTATTTCAAATCTCCACGACAACGACTACAATCGTGCACAAATAGATTGTTTACTTTATTGTTATGATAGTTTCCATGGTAACTAAGCATAAATATTACACATGGGTAAAATTCTTTCGGATGAGCCAATAGAGAGCTTCGACCTGATTACATTGAGTGTAAAATCACATCTGCATGTTCTATAGTAACGGAGATATGCGAGTTTGAAATTTTATAAAATGTTTTTGTTAAACGTGATACCAAGGATGTATTACATTGTTTCAACACTGAAAGTGGTTATTTCAAATCTCCACGACAACGACTACAATCATGCACAAGTAGATTGTTTACTTTATTGTTATGATAGTTTCCGTGGTAACTAAGCATGAATATTACAAATGGGTAAACTTTTTCCGGATGAGCCAATAGAGAGCTTCGACATGATTACATTGAGTGTAAAATCACCTCTGTCTCCTCTATAGTAACGGAGATATGCGAGTTTGAAATTTTATATAATGTTTTTGTCAAACGTGATTCCAAGAATGTATTACATTGTTTCAACAATGAAAGTGGTTATTTCAAATCTCCACGACAACGACTACAATCATGCACAAATAGATTGTTTACTTTATTGTTATGATAGTTTCCATGGTAACTTAGCATGAATATTACACATGGGTAAAATTTTTCCGGATGAGCCAAAAGAGAGCTTCGACCTGATTACATTGAGTGTAAAATCACATCTATATGTTCTATAGTAATGGAGATATGCGAGTTTGAAATTTTATATAATGTTTTTGTTAAACGTGATACCAAGGATGTATTACATTGTTTCAACAATGAAAGTGGTTATTTCAAATCTCCACGACAACGACAACAATCATGCACAAATAGATTGTTTACTTTATTGTTATGATAGTTTCCATGGTAACTAAGCATGAATATTACACATGGGTAAAATTCTTTCGGACGAGCCAATAGAGAGCTTCGACCTGATTACATTGAGTGTATATTCGCTACTGTATCTTCTATAGTAACGGAGATATGCGAGTTTGAAATTTTATATAATGTTTTTGTAAAACGTAATTCCAAGGACGTATTACATTGTTTCAACAATGAAAGTGGTTATTTCAAATCTCCACGACAACGACTACAATCATGCACAAGTAGATTGTTTACTTTATTGTTATGATAGTTTCATGGTAACTAAGCATGAATATTACGAATGGGTAAAATTTTTCCGGATGAGCCAATAGAGAGCTTCGACATGATTACATTGAGTGTAAAATCACATCTGTATGTTCTATAGTAACGGAGATATGCGAGTTTGAAATTTTATATAATGTTTTTGTTAAACGTGATACCAAGGATGTATTACATTGTTTCAACAATGAAAGTGGTTATTTCAAATCTCCACGACAACGACTACAATCATGCACAAGTAGATTGTTTACTTTATTGTTATGATAGTTTCCATGGTAACTAAGCATGAATATTACAAATGGGTAAATTTTTTCCGGATGAGCCAATAGAGAGCTTCGACCTGATTACATTGAGTGTAAAATCACTTCTGTCTCTTCTATAGTAACGGAGATATGCGAGTTTGAAATTTTATATAATATTTTTGTCAAACGTGATTCCAAGGATGTATTACATTGTTTCAACAATGAAAGTGGTTATTTCAAATCTCCACGACAACGACTACAATCATGCACAAATAGATTGTTTACTTTATTGTTATGATAGTTTCCATTGTAACTAAGCATGAATATTACACATGGGTAAAATTTTTCCGCATGAGCCAAAAGAGAGCTTCGACCTGATTACATTGAGTGTAAAATCACATCTATATGTTCTATAGTAATGGAGATATGCGAGTTTGAAATTTTATATAATGTTTTTGTAAAACGTGATACCAAGGATGTATTACATTGTTTCAACAATGAAAGTGGTTATTTCAAATCTCCACGACAACGACTACAATCATGCACAAATAGATTGTTTACTTTATTGTTATGATAGTTTCCATGGTAACTAAGCATGAATATTACACATGGGTAAAATTCTTTCGGACGAGCCAATAGAGAGCTTCGACCTGATTACATTGAGTGTATAATCGCTACTGTCTCTTCTATAGTAACGGAGATATGCGAGTTTGAAATTTTATATAATGTTTTTGTAAAACGTGATTCCAAGGACGTATTACATTGTTTCAACAATGAAAGTGGTTATTTCAAATCTCCACGACAACGGCTACAATCATGCACAAATAGATTGTTTACTTTATTGTTATGATAATTTCATGGTAACTTAGCATGAATATTACGAATGGGTAAAATTTTTCCGCATGAGCCAATAGAGAGCTTCGACATGATTACATTGAGTGTAAAATCACATCTGTATCTTCTATAGCAACGGAGATATGCGAGTTTGAAATTTTATATAATGTTTTTGCAAAACGTGATACCAAGGACGTATTACATTGTTTCAACAATGAAAGTGGTTATTTCAAATCTCCACGACAACGACTACAATCATGCACAAATAGATTGTTTACTTTATTGTTATGATAGTTTCCATGGTAACTAAGCATAAATATTACACATGGGTAAAATTCTTTCGGATGAGCCAATAGAGAGCTTCGACCTGATTACATTGAGTGTAAAATCACATCTGCATGTTCTATAGTAACGGAGATATGCGAGTTTGAAATTTTATAAAATGTTTTTGTTAAACGTGATACCAAGGATGTATTACATTGTTTCAACAATGAAAGTGGTTATTTCAAATCTCCACGACAACGACTACAATCATGCACAAGTAGATTGTTTACTTTATTGTTATGATAGTTTCCGTGGTAACTAAGCATGAATATTACAAATGGGTAAATTTTTTCCGGATGAGCCAATAGAGAGCTTCGACATGATTACATTGAGTGTAAAATCACCTCTGTCTCCTCTATAGTAAGGGAGATATGCGAGTTTGAAATTTTATATAATGTTTTTGTCAAACGTGATTCCAAGAATGTATTACATTGTTTCAACAATGAAAGGGGTTATTTCAAATCTCCACGACAGCGACTACAATCATGCACAAATAGATTGTTTACTTTATTGTTATGATAGTTTCCATGGTAACTTAGCATGAATATTACACATGGGTAAAATTTTTCCGGATGAGCCAAAAGAGAGCTTCGACCTGATTACATTGATTGTAAAATCACATCTATATGTTCTATAGTAATGGAGATATGCGAGTTTGAAATTTTATATAATGTTTTTGTCAAACGTGATTCCAAGAATGTATTACATTGTTTCAACAATGAAAGGGGTTATTTCAAATCTCCACGACAACGACTACAATCATGCACAAATAGATTGTTTACTTTATTGTTATGATAGTTTCCATGGTAACTAAGCATGAATATTACACATGGGTAAAATTCTTTCGGACGAGCCAATAGAGAGCTTCGACCTGATTACATTGAGTGTATAATCGCTACTGTATCTTCTATAGTAACGGAGATATGCGAGTTTGAAATTTTATATAATGTTTTTGTAAAACGTGATTCCAAGGACGTATTACATTGTTTCAACAATGAAAGTGGTTATTTCAAATCTCCACGACAACGACTACTATCATGCACAAGTAGATTGTTTACTTTATTGTTATGATAGTTTCATGGTAACTAAGCATGAATATTACGAATGGGTAAATTTTTTTCGGATGAGCCAATAGAGAGCTTCGACATGATTACATTGAGTGTAAAATCACTTCTGTCTCTTCTATAGTAACGGAGATATGCGAGTTTGAAATTTTATATAATGTTTTTGTCAAACGTAATTCCAAGGATGTATTACATTGTTTCAACAATGAAAGTGGTTATTTCAAATCTCCACGACAACGACTACAATCATGCACAAGTAGATTGTTTACTTTATTGTTATGATAGTTTCCATGGTAACTTAGCATGAATATTACACATGGGTAAAATTTTTCCGGATGAGCCAAAAGAGAGCTTCGACCTGATTACATTGAGTGTAAAATCACATCTATATGTTCTATAGTAATGGAGATATGCGAGTTTGAAATTTTTTATAATGTTCTTGTCAAACGTGATTCCAAGGATGTATTACATTGTTTGAACAATGAAAGTGGTTATTTCAAATCTCCACGACAACGACTACAATCATGCACAAATAGATTGTTTACTTTATTGTTATGATAGTTTCCATGGTAACTTAGCATGAATATTACACATGGGTAAAATTTTTCCGGATGAGCCAAAAGAGAGCTTCGACCTGATTACATTGAGTGTAAAATCACATCTATATGTTCTATAGTAATGGAGATATGCGAGTTTGAAATTTTATATAATGTTTTTGTAAAACGTGATACCAAGGATGTATTACATTGTTTCAACAATGAAAGTGGTTATTTCAAATCTCCACGACAACGACTACAATCATGCACAAATAGATTGTTTACTTTATTGTTATGATAGTTTCCATGGTAACTAAGCATGAATATTACACATGGGTAAAATTCTTTCGGACGAGCCAATAGAGAGCTTCGACCTGATTACATTGAGTGTATAATCGCTACTGTATCTTCTATAGTAACGGATATATGCGAGTTTGAAATTTTATATAATGTTTTGTAAAACGTGATTCCAAGGATGTATTACATTGTTTCAACAATGAAAGTGGTTATTTCAAATCTCCACGACAACGACTACAATCATGCACAAGTAGATTGTTTACTTTATTGTTATGATAGTTTCCATGGTAACTTAGCATGAATATTACACATGGGTAAAATTTTTCCGGATGAGCCAAAAGAGAGCTTCGACCTGATTACATTGAGTGTAAAATCACATCTATATGTTCTATAGTAATGGAGATATGCGAGTTTGAAATTTTTTATAATGTTCTTGTCAAACGTGATTCCAAGGATGTATTACATTGTTCCAACAATGAAAGTGGTTATTTCAAATCTCCACGACAACGACTACAATCATGCACAAATAGATTGTTTACTTTATTGTTATGATAGTTTCCATGGTAACTTAGCATGAATATTACACATGGGTAAAATTTTTCCGGATGAGCCAAAAGAGAGCTTCGACATGATTACATTGAGTGTAAAATCACTTCTGTCTCTTCTATAGTAACGGAGATATGCGAGTTTGAAATTTTATATAATGTTTTTGTCAAACGTGATTCCAAAGGATGTATTACATTGTTTCAACAATGAAAGTGGTTATTTCAAATCTCCACGACAACGACTACAATCATGCACAAATAGATTGTTTACTTTATTGTTATGATAGTTTCCATGGTAACTTAGCATGAATATTACACATGGGTAAAATTTTTCCGGATGAGCCAAAAGAGAGCTTCGACCTGATTACATTGAGTGTTAAATCACATCTATATGTTCTATAGTAATGGAGATATGCGAGTTTGAAATTTTATATAATGTTTTTGTAAAACGTGATACCAACGATGTATTACATTGTTTCAACAATGAAAGTGGTTATTTCAAATCTCCACGACAACGACTACAATCATGCACAAATAGATTGTTTACTTTATTGTTATGAGAGTTTCCATGGTAACTAAGCATGAATATTACACATGGGTAAAATTCTTTCGGACGAGCCAATAGAGAGCTTCGACCTGATTACATTGAGTGTATAATCGCTACTGTATCTTCTATAGTAACGGAGATATGCGAGTTTGAAATTTTATATAATGTTTTTGTAAAACGTGATTCCAAGGACGTATTACATTGTTTCAACAATGAAAGTGGTTATTTCAAATCTCCACGACAACGACTACAATCATGCACAAATAGATTGTTTACTTTATTGTTATGATAGTTTCATGGTAACTAAGCATGAATATTACGAACGGGTAAAATTTTTCCGCATGAGCCAATAGAGAGCTTCGACATGATTACATTGAGTGTAAAATCACATCTGTATCTTCTATAGCAACGGAGATATGCGAGTTTGAAATTTTATATAATGTTTTTGCAAAACGTGATACCAAGGACGTATTACATTGTTTCAACAATGAAAGTGGTTATTTCAAATCTCCACGACAACGACTACAATCATGCACAAATAGATTGTTTACTTTATTGTTATGATAGTTTCCATGGTAACTAAGCATAAATATTACACATGGGTAAAATTCTTTCGGATGAGCCAATAGAGAGCTTCGACCTGATTACATTGAGTGTAAAATCACATCTGCATGTTCTATAGTAACGGAGATATGCTTGTTTGAAATTTTATATAATGTTTTTGTTAAACGTGATACCAAGGATGTATTACATTGTTTCAACAATGAAAGTGGTTATTTCAAATCTCCACGACAACGACTACAATCATGCACAAGTAGATTATTTACTTTATTGTTATGATAGTTTCCGTGGTAACTAAGCATGAATATTACAAATGGGTAAATATTTTCTGGATGAGTCAATAGAGAGCTTCGACATGATTACATTGAGTGTAAAATCACCTCTGTCTCCTCTATAGTAACGGAGATATGCGAGTTTGAAATTTTATATAATGTTTTTGTCAAACGTGATTCCAAGAATGTATTACATTGTTTCAACAATGAAAGGGGTTATTTCAAATCTCCACGACAGCGACTACAATCATGCACAAATAGATTGTTTACTTTATTGTTATGATAGTTTCCATGGTAACTTAGCATGAATATTACACATGGGTAAAATTTTTCCGGATGAGCCAAAAGAGAGCTTCGACCTGATTACATTGAGTGTAAAATCACATCTATATGTTCTATAGTAATGGAGATATGCGAGTTTGAAATTTTATATAATGTTTTTGTCAAACGTGATTCCAAGAATGTATTACATTGTTTCAACAATGAAAGGGGTTATTTCAAATCTCCACGACAACGACTACAATCATGCACAAATAGATTGTTTACTTTATTGTTATGATAGTTTCCATGGTAACTAAGCATGAATATTACACATGGGTAAAATTCTTTCGGACGAGCCAATAGAGAGCTTCGACCTGATTACATTGAGTGTATAATCGCTACTGTATCTTCTATAGTAACGGAGATATGCGAGTTTGAAATTTTATATAATGTTTTTGTAAAACGTGATTCCAAGGACGTATTACATTGTTTCAACAATGAAAGTGGTTATTTCAAATCTCCACGACAACGACTACAATCATGCACAAGTAGATTGTTTACTTTATTGTTATGATAGTTTCATGGTAACTAAGGATGAATATTACGAATGGGTAAATTTTTTTCGGATGAGCCAATAGAGAGCTTCGACATGATTACATTGAGTGTAAAATCACTTCTGTCTCTTCTATAGTAACGGAGATATGCGAGTTTGAAATTTTATATAATGTTTTTGTCAAACGTAATTCCAAGGATGATTTACATTGTTTCAACAATGAAAGTGGTTATTTCAAATCTCCACGACAACGACTACAATCATGCACAAATAGATTGTTTACTTTATTGTTATGATAGTTTCCATGGTAACTTAGCATGAATATTACACATGGGTAAAATTTTTCCGGATGAGCCAAAAGAGAGCTTCGACCTGATTACATTGAGTGTAAAATCACATCTATATGTTCTATAGTAATGGAGATATGCGAGTTTGAAATTTTATATAATGTTTTTGTAAAACGTGATACCAAGGATGTATTACATTGTTTCAACAATGAAAGTGGTTATTTCAAATCTCCACGACAACGACTACAATCATGCACAAATAGATTGTTTACTTTATTGTTATGATAGTTTCCATGGTAACTAAGCATGAATATTACACATGGGTAAAATTCTTTCGGACGAGCCAATAGAGAGCTTCGACCTGATTACATTGAGTGTATAATCGCTACTGTATCTTCTATAGTAACGGATATATGCGAGTTTGAAATTTTATATAATGTTTTGTAAAACGTGATTCCAAGGATGTATTACATTGTTTCAACAATGAAAGTGGTTATTTCAAATCTCCACGACAACGACTACAATCATGCACAAGTAGATTGTTTACTTTATTGTTATGATAGTTTCCATGGTAACTTAGCATGAATATTACACATGGGTAAAATTTTTCCGGATGAGCCAAAAGAGAGCTTCGACCTGATTACATTGAGTGTAAAATCACATCTATATGTTCTATAGTAATGGAGATATGCGAGTTTGAAATTTTTTATAATGTTCTTGTCAAACGTGATTCCAAGGATGTATTACATTGTTCCAACAATGAAAGTGGTTATTTCAAATCTCCACGACAACGACTACAATCATGCACAAATAGATTGTTTACTTTATTGTTATGATAGTTTCCATGGTAACTTAGCATGAATATTACACATGGGTAAAATTTTTCCGGATGAGCCAAAAGAGAGCTTCGACATGATTACATTGAGTGTAAAATCACTTCTGTCTCTTCTATAGTAACGGAGATATGCGAGTTTGAAATTTTATATAATGTTTTTGTCAAACGTGATTCCAAAGGATGTATTACATTGTTTCAACAATGAAAGTGGTTATTTCAAATCTCCACGACAACGACTACAATCATGCACAAATAGATTGTTTACTTTATTGTTATGATAGTTTCCATGGTAACTTAGCATGAATATTACACATGGGTAAAATTTTTCCGGATGAGCCAAAAGAGAGCTTCGACCTGATTACATTGAGTGTTAAATCACATCTATATGTTCTATAGTAATGGAGATATGCGAGTTTGAAATTTTATATAATGTTTTTGTAAAACGTGATACCAACGATGTATTACATTGTTTCAACAATGAAAGTGGTTATTTCAAATCTCCACGACAACGACTACAATCATGCACAAATAGATTGTTTACTTTATTGTTATGAGAGTTTCCATGGTAACTAAGCATGAATATTACACATGGGTAAAATTCTTTCGGACGAGCCAATAGAGAGCTTCGACCTGATTACATTGAGTGTATAATCGCTACTGTATCTTCTATAGTAACGGAGATATGCGAGTTTGAAATTTTATATAATGTTTTTGTAAAACGTGATTCCAAGGACGTATTACATTGTTTCAACAATGAAAGTGGTTATTTCAAATCTCCACGACAACGACTACAATCATGCACAAATAGATTGTTTACTTTATTGTTATGATAGTTTCATGGTAACTAAGCATGAATATTACGAACGGGTAAAATTTTTCCGCATGAGCCAATAGAGAGCTTCGACATGATTACATTGAGTGTAAAATCACATCTGTATCTTCTATAGCAACGGAGATATGCGAGTTTGAAATTTTATATAATGTTTTTGCAAAACGTGATACCAAGGACGTATTACATTGTTTCAACAATGAAAGTGGTTATTTCAAATCTCCACGACAACGACTACAATCATGCACAAATAGATTGTTTACTTTATTGTTATGATAGTTTCCATGGTAACTAAGCATAAATATTACACATGGGTAAAATTCTTTCGGATGAGCCAATAGAGAGCTTCGACCTGATTACATTGAGTGTAAAATCACATCTGCATGTTCTATAGTAACGGAGATATGCTTGTTTGAAATTTTATATAATGTTTTTGTTAAACGTGATACCAAGGATGTATTACATTGTTTCAACAATGAAAGTGGTTATTTCAAATCTCCACGACAACGACTACAATCATGCACAAGTAGATTATTTACTTTATTGTTATGATAGTTTCCGTGGTAACTAAGCATGAATATTACAAATGGGTAAATATTTTCTGGATGAGTCAATAGAGAGCTTCGACATGATTACATTGAGTGTAAAATCACCTCTGTCTCCTCTATAGTAACGGAGATATGCGAGTTTGAAATTTTATATAATGTTTTTGTCAAACGTGATTCCAAGAATGTATTACATTGTTTCAACAATGAAAGGGGTTATTTCAAATCTCCACGACAGCGACTACAATCATGCACAAATAGATTGTTTACTTTATTGTTATGATAGTTTCCATGGTAACTTAGCATGAATATTACACATGGGTAAAATTTTTCCGGATGAGCCAAAAGAGAGCTTCGACCTGATTACATTGAGTGTAAAATCACATCTATATGTTCTATAGTAATGGAGATATGCGAGTTTGAAATTTTATATAATGTTTTTGTCAAACGTGATTCCAAGAATGTATTACATTGTTTCAACAATGAAAGGGGTTATTTCAAATCTCCACGACAACGACTACAATCATGCACAAATAGATTGTTTACTTTATTGTTATGATAGTTTCCATGGTAACTAAGCATGAATATTACACATG
>NW_028143805.1:0-34000 GCF_977018435.1 Lepisma saccharinum
TCTCTCAAAAAATCCGCACGCAATACAATGTCTGGTTATTCAACTAAATTCATTTCTTTAATAAGAAAAACAAAGATCACCAGGGTGTGAAATCCTGGGGGGGGACAGGGGGAATTCCCCCCATCAACGATCTTGCACTGAAATTTCCCCCCACCAAACTTTCCGGGGGAGAGAGAGATTTGGTTGTAGCAACAAACATAAACAATTTGTTTGGGAGTCGAATATACTTTACTGGAATAAGATCCAAAACATACACAAGGAACGGACCCAGCAATCCCCAGGACACAAAAAATAGTCCGACTTGTTATTTCTTCTCCATTTCTCATCGCCTTTCGTCAGCTACCACAAAGTACTGCATATAAATATATTAATAAAACACGTAATAGAATTTAGATGTGAATTTTATACAGGAAACAATTATCTTCTTAATGTCTCTTAATTTTTGGCCCTTAGTCACGCAAAGCATTGTTCATTGCATTCGAAGTGTATTCTTAAATTTGCAATCGAATTTTAAATGGACAGTCGATGTAATATATTGTGTTTTATAAAATAATTTGATTATTTAATAATTGCAGCGATTTCGCACCCTGAAGATCACGTAAAAACCTTGATGTGGCCCCAAATTGAAAATGACTTTTTTTTCTCGTAACTTCTTTAAAGGTGTAGTCACAACGTATAAGTATCTCTTACAAGCATTCTAATAACCCTTTTATCGAAATCGTCCATTAAAGATTTTCCTGCACATTCCCTCCACTTCCTAGGGAATGAAAGCTTTCCCGCAAACCTGAGTTGTCGATTTCAAACACTTGAAGATATAGAAATAAGCTATTGATATTTTTAAAAATTATGATGCAACAAGGGTTGTAGTTCCTAACCACTACACACACGCATGTAAGGAAGACATTTTTTAGTCATAAAGTGTATTTTTTTACACAATAAATTTGCCTTGGTCAGCATTTGAATGTTTTATTAACGTGGAAACAAGGCTTAACAGTGTTACCATTGGGAATTTTGGAACAATCACAAGGACATTTTCAATTTCAAAATTCTAGCTTGATCATTTCAGCATTATCTCCCTGTTGTATTTTTGTGAAACTGCGAATAAATTTTTGAATATTTGTTACAAATTTTGGTTTCTGAACATGCCAGAAGTTTCGTTGAGTTTTGAACCCAACAGTCCCTTATAATTAATGCAAATTTTCTTGACTGAAATTAAATTATTATTAGCCAGAATGTTATTTCAGGGTGTCTCATCTCTTATCTGAAGGCGAAAAAGTATGTGTATTGGGGGGGGGGGGAGTAGAAGTTCTGAAGATGAATTTCTCAGTATAATATATCGTTATACATTATTTAAATTAGATACGTGTAGGATTTAAGGGGGTTCAGCCCCCGAGCGCTCTCCCTGGCTACGTGGCTGGTGTAAAATACTATATAGTTTTAGGCTGGCACTCAATTGCCCGGTCCCGGGTTCGGTGGAGGTTCGGATCCGACTTTAAACTGTAGGTCCATTTCCGATTAGCCTTATTGTGCACAAAGTGGACTTAAAACACGTAATTAATCAATCAATGAAGCGACCGTTTCCTATTTCCAGACTTCTGTTCCCTCCTTGTCTCCCTCCCTCCCTCTTCGTGATACCTTCTCCCCCCATCCCACATCTTCGCTTTCTCGCTTGCTTCTTTCTCCGTTTCTCCACTTCATTTCATCCGCATAGTCCTTAATTGCTCCTTATTCTAGTTCAAAACAAGATTACATACGTTCTGAAACATATTTATCGATTCCAAATTGCACACACTTAATTAAAAACACAAGTTATAAGCAAAAGAAAAAAACTCACTTCAAACCAAGTGCACGTTCTGACAACACTGGATTTGCCGACACAGTCGCAATATTCCAATTTAGCAACAGCAATACTTATAGAACACCAACTATTCAAGCATCGATCGCAAAAACCAACAAATGAAATACTATAATCCAAGTACCATGCAATATTTTTCTTTTATTATATGTATATTATTTTACCATGTTTATTTTGTCATATATCAATAAACAACCAATAAATGTGAGGAATTAAATGGCAGGGCACCGTTAAATTCATGCGTCCGACGTCCTGGTATATTTGAAGGCACAAGGATATTAAGCACCTTCGAATGTATGCGGCCTTTAATTCTCAAGTTATTCATCTATTTTCTTCCCTAATTTTCTCTGTCTGTTCCCCATTTCTTTCTCTCACTTCTTGTATGCCATCTATCTTTATTTCTTTCTACCTTTACTCTGTAGTTTTTCTCCATCGTTCTCTTTCATGCTCTTTGTTTTCCATTCTTTCTGCCACTTGTTTTCTGTAACCTTCTCTCCATCTTCATTGCTTCTATCTTCTACTCCCTTTCTTCCGTTGTTGTCTCTCTCTCTCTCTCTCTCTCTCTCCATTCCTTCCTCTTTGTTATTGTTTCCTTTCTATTTCTCTCTTCTCTTCTCCTTTTTGCTTTTCCCTATCTCACTTTCCACGTTCCTCTTTTCTCTTCGTCACTCTTGTCTTCTGCCTCTTGCATTCCTCCCTCTGCGGAAAGACATAGATTAATGCAAATTCAGAGGATAGATGGCAGCACCGCAGGCTTGGAAAATACGAGGTAAAAGGTGGAGAGAAAGACAAATATAATGGATGTGAAATCATAAGGAGTTATTTAGAATAAATACAGTAATTGCACTAAAATACTAAATTCGTTTAGATTCGTTGATATTCCATTCTAATGTTGGTAAAAATTCTAAAACTGCATTAACATTTTTGGGAATAAATCAACGAAATCCCTTATTCACACGAAGAGCATGACCAAAAAGACAACGATAAAATGTGAGGAACGGAGATAATAATAATAATCATAATAATAAAAAGTTAACGTTGGAAACGGCCACCGCCGCCCGTGCAAAATAAAAAACAAAATTCGCAAAATAAGAAAACAACATGCGCACCTCGCTACGACCCCGCCGCCCGTGCAAAATAATAAAAAAAAATCGCAAAATAGAAAAAAAAAGCGCCTCACTAGAACTCCGCCGCCCATGCAAAAAAAAATCGCAAAATAAGAAAACAACATGCGCGCCTCACTACGGACAACCGCCAGTGCAAAATAAAAAACAAAATTCGCAAGATAAGAAAACAATATGCGCGCCTCACTACGACCCCGCCGCCCGTGCAATATATAAAACAAAATTCGCAAAATAAGAAAACAATATGCGCGAATCACTACGACCCCGCCGCCCGTTCAATATAAAAAACAAATTTCGCAAAATAAGAAAACAACACGCGCGCTTTGCTACGACCCCGCCTCCCGTGCAATATAAAAAACAAAATTCGCAAAATAAGAAAACAACATGCGCGCCTCACTACGACCCCGCCGCCCGTGCAATATAAAAAACAAAATTCGCAAAATAAGAAAACAACTTGCGCGCCTCACTACGACCCCACCGTCCGTGCAATATAAGAAAACAAAATTCGCAAAATAAGAAAACAACATGCGCGCCTCACAACGACCCCGCCGCCCGTGCAATATAAAAAACAAAATTCGCAAAATAAGAAAACAACATGCGCGCCTCACTACGACCCCGCCGCCCGTGCAATATAAAAAACAAAATTCGCAAAATAAGAAAACAACATGCGCGCCTCACTACGACCCCGACGCCCGTGCAATATAAAAAACAAAATTCGCAAAATAAGAAAACAACATGCGCGCCTCACTACGACCCCGCCGCCCGTGCAATATAAAAAACAAAATTCGCAAAATAAGAAAACAACATGCGCGCCTCACTACGACCCCGCCGCCCGTGCAATATAAAAAACAAAATTCGCAAAATAAGAAAACAACATGCGCGCCTCACTACGACCCCGACGTCCGTGCAATATAAAAAACAAAATTCGCAAAATAAGGAAACAACATGCGCGCTTTGCTACGACCCCGCCGCCCGTGCAATATAAAAAACAAAATTCGCAAAATAAGAAAACAACATGCGCGCCTCACTACGACCCCGATGTCCGTGCGATATAAAAAACAAAATTCGCAAAATAAGAAAACAACATGCGCGCCTTACTACGACCCCGCCGCCCATGCAATATAAAAAACAAAATTCGCAAAATAAGAAAACAACATGCGCGGTTTGCTACGACCCCGCCGCCCGTGCAATATAAAAAAAAAAATTCGCAAAATAAGAAAACAACATGCGCGCTTTGCTACGACCCCGCCGCCCGTGCAATATAAAAAACAAAATTCGCAAAATAAGAAAACAACATGCGCGCCTCACTACGACCCCGATGTCCGTGCGATATAAAAAACAAAATTCGCAAAATAAGAAAACAACATGCGCGCCTTACTACGACCCCGCCGCCCATGCAAAATAAGAAACAAAATTCGCAAAATAAGAAAACAATATGCGCGCCTCACTACGACCCCGCCGCCCGTGCAAAATAAAAAACAAAATTCGCAAAATAAGAAAACAACATGCGCACCTCGCTACGACCCCTCCGCCCGTGCAAAAAAAAACAACATTCGCAAAATAAGAAAACAAGATGCGCGCCTCACTACGACCCCGCCGCCCGTGCAATATATGAAACAAAATTCGCAAAATAAGAAAACAATATGCGCGAATCACTACGACCCCGCCGCCCGTTCAATATAAAAAACAAATTTCGCAAAATAAGAAAACAACACGCGCGCTTTGCTACGACCCCGCCGCCCGTGCAATATAAAAAACAAAATTCGCAAAATAAGAAAACAACATGCGCGCCTCACTACGACCCCGCCGCCCGTGCAATATAAAAAACAAAATTCGCAAAATAAGAAAACAACATGCGCGCTTAACAACGACACCACCGTCCGTACAATATAAGAAAACAAAATTCGCAAAATAAGAAAACAACATGCGCGCCTCACAACGACCCCGCCGCCCGTGCAATATAAAAAACAAAATTCGCAAAATAAGTAAACAACATGCGCGCCTCACTACGACCCCGCCGCCCGTGCAATATAAAAAAACAAAATTCGCAAAATAAGAAAACAACATTCGCGCCTCACTACGACCCCGATGCCCGTGCAATATAAAAAACAAAATTCGCAAAATAAGAAAACAACATGCGCGCCTCACTACGACCCCGCCGCCCGTGCAATATAAAAAACAAAATTCGCAAAATAAGAAAACAACATGCGCGCCTCACTACGACCCCGCCGCCCGTGCAATATAAAAAACAAAATTCGCAAAATAAGAAAACAACATGCGCGCCTCACTACGACCCCGACGCCCGTGCAATATAAAAAACAAAATTCGCAAAATAAGAAAACAACATGCGCGCTTTGCTACGACCCCGCCGTCCGTGCAATATAAAAAACAAAATTCGCAAATTAAGAAAACAACATGCGCGCCTCACTACGACCCCGATGTCCGTGCGATATAAAAAACAAAATTCGCAAAATAAGAAAACAACATGCGCGCCTTACTACGACCCCACCGCCCATGCAATATAAAAAACAAAATTCGCAAAATAAGAAAACAACATGCGCGCATCACTACGACCCCGTTGCCCGTTCAATATAAAAAACAAATTTCGGAAAATAAGAAAACAACATGCGCGCCTCACTACGACCCCGCCGCGGGTGCAATATAAAAAACAAAGTTCGCAAAATAAGAAAACAACATGCGCGCATCACTACGACCCCGTTGCCCGTTCAATATAAAAAACAAAATTCGCAAAATAAGAAAACAACATGCGTGCCTCACTACGACCCCGCCGCCCGTTCAATATAAAAAACAAAATTCGCAAAATAAGAAAACAACATGCGCGCTTTGCTACGACCCCGCCGCCCGTGCAATATAAAAAAAAAAATTCGCAAAATAAGAAAACAACATGCGCGCCTCACTACGACCCCGATGTCCGTGCGATATAAAAAACAAAATTCGCAAAATAAGAAAACAACATGCGCGCCTTACTACGACCCCGCCGCCCATGCAATATAAAAAACAAAATTCGCAAAATAAGAAAACAACATGCGCGCCTCACTACGACCCCGCCGCCCGTGCAATATAAAAAACAAAATTCGCAAAATAAGAAAACAAAATGCGCGCCTCACTACGACCACGCCGCCCGTGCAATATAAAAAACAAATTTCGCAAAATAAGAAAACAACATGCGCGCCTCACTACGACCCCGCCGCCCGTGCAATATAAAAAACAAAATTCGCAAAATAAGAAAACAACATGCGCGCCTCACTACGACCCCGCCGCCCGTGCAATATAAAAAACAAAATTCGCAAAATAAGAAAACAACATGCGCGCCTCACTACGACCCCGACGCCCGTGCAATATAAAAAACAAAATTCGCAAAATAAGAAAACAACATGCGCGCTTTGCTACGACCCCGCCGCACGTGCAATATAAAAAACAAAATTCGCAAAATAAGAAAACAACATGCGCGCCTCACTACGACCCCGATGTCCGTGCGATATAAAAAACAGAATTCGCAAAATAAGAAAACAACATGCGCGCCTTACTACGACCCCGCCGCCCATGCAATATAAAAAACAAAATTCGCAAAATAAGAAAACAACATGCGCGCATCACTACGACCCCGTTGCCCGTTCAATATAAAAAACAAATTTCGGAAAATAAGAAAACAACATGCGCGCCTCACTACGACCCCGCCGCGGGTGCAATATAAAAAGCAAAGTTTGCAAAATAAGAAAACAACATGCGCGCATCACTACGACCCCGTTGCCCGTTCAATATAAAAAACAAAATTCGCAAAATAAGAAAACAACATGCGCGCCTCACTACGACCCCGCCGCCCGTTCAATATAAAAAACAAAATTCGCAAAATAAGAAAACAACATGCGCGCTTTGCTACGACCCCGCCGCCCGTGCAATATAAAAAAAAATTCGCAAAATAAGAAAACAACTAGCGCGCTTTGCTACGACCCCGCCGCCCGTGCATAAAAAACAAAATTCGCAAAATAAGAAAACAACATGCGCGCCTCACTACGACCCCGATGTCCGTGCGATATAAAAAACAAAATTCGCAAAATAAGAAAACAACATGCGCGCCTTACTACGACCCCGCCGCCCATGAAATATAAAAAACAAAATTCGCAAAATAAGAAAACAACATGCGCGCCTCACTACGACCCCGCCGCCCGTGGAATATAAAAAACAATATTCGCAAAATAAGAAAACAACATGCGCGCCTCACTACGACCCCGCCGCCCGTGCAATATAAAAAACAAAATTCGCAAAATAAGAAAACAACATGCGCGCCTCACTACGACCCCGCCGCCCGTGCAATATAAAAAACAAAATTCGCAAAATAAGAAAACAACATGCGCGCCTCACTACGACCCCGCCTCCCGTGCAATATAAAAAACAAAATTCGCAAAATAAGAAAACAACATGCGCGCCCCAATACGACCCCGCCGCCCGTGCAATATAAAAAACAAAATTCGCAAAATAAGAAAACAACATGCGCGCCTCACTACGACCCCGCCGCCCGTGCAATATAAAAAACAAAATTCGCAAAATAAGAAAACAACATGCGCGCCTCACTACGACCCCGATGTCCGTGCGATATAAAAAACAAAATTCGCAAAATAAGAAAACAACATGCGCGCCTTACTACGACCCCGCCGCCCATGCAATATAAAAAACAAAATTCGCAAAATAAGAAAACAACATGCGCGCCTCACTACGACCCCGATGCCGGTGCAATATAAAAAACAAAATTCGCAAAATAAGAAAACAACATGCGCGCCTCACTACGACCCCGATGCCCGTGCAATATAAAAAACAAAATTCGCAAAATAAGAAAACAACATGCGCGCCTTACTTCGACACCGATGCCCGTGCAATATAAAAAAACAAAATTCGCAAAATAAGAAAATAACAAGCGCGCCTCACTACGACCCCGATGCCGGTGCAATATAAAAAACAAAATTCGCAAAATAAGAAAACAACATGCGAGCCTTACTTCGACCCGGATGCCCGTGCAACATAAAAAACAAAATTCGCAAAATAAGAAAACAACATGCGCGCCTTACTTCGACACCGATGCCCGTGCAATATAAAAAACAAAATTCGCAAAATAAGAAAACAACGTGCGCGCCTCACTACGACCCCGATGCCGGTGCAATATAAAAAACAAAATTCGCAAAATAAGAAAACAACATGCGCGCCTCACTACGACCCCGATGCCGGTGCAATATAAAAAACAAAATTCGCAAAATAAGAAAACAACATGCGCGCCTCACTACGACCCCGATGCCCGTGCAATATAAAAAACAAAATTCGCAAAATAAGAAAACAACATGCGCGCCTTACTTCGACCCCGATGCCGGTGCAATATAAAAAACAAAATTCGCAAAATAAGAAAACAACATGCGCGCCTCACTACGACCCCGATGCCCGTGCAATATAAAAAACAAAATTCGCAAAATAAGAAAACAATATGCGCGCCTCACTACGACCCCGATGCCGGTGCAATATAAAAAACAAAATTCGAAAAATAAGAAAACAACATGCGCACCTCACTACGACCCCGATGCCCGTGCAATATAAAAACCAAAATTCGCAAAATAAGAAAACAACATGCGCGCCTCACTACGACCCGATGCCGGTGCAATATAAAAAACAAAATTCGCAAAATAAGAAAACAACATGCGCGCCTCACTACGAGCCCGATGCCCGTGCAATATAAAAAACAAAATTCGCAAAATAAGAAAACAACATGCGCGCCTTTCTTCGACACCGATGCCCGTGCAATATAAAAAACAAAATTCGCAAAATAAGAAAACAACATGCGCGCTTTGCTACGACCCCGCCGCCCGTGCAATATAAAAAACAAAATTCGCAAAATAAGAAAACAACATGCGCGCCTCACTACGACCCCGCCGCCCGTGCAATATAAAAAACAAAATTCGCAAAATAAGAAAACAACATGCGCGCCTCACTACGACCCCGCCGCCCGTGCAATATAAAAAACAAAATTCGCAAAATAAGAAAACAAAATGCGCGCCTCACTACGACCCCGACGTCCGTGCAATATAAAAAACAAAATTCGCAAAATAAGGAAACAACATGCGCGCTTTGCTACGACCCCGCCGCCCGTGCAATATAAAAAACAAAATTCGCAAAATAAGAAAACAACATGCGCGCCTCACTACGACCCCGATGTCCGTGCGATATAAAAAACAAAATTCGCAAAATAAGAAAACAACATGCGCGCCTTACTACGACCCCGCCGCCCATGCAATATAAAAAACAAAATTCGCAAAATAAGAAAACAACATGCGCGGTTTGCTACGACCCCGCCGCCCGTGCAATATAAAAAAAAAATTCGCAAAATAAGAAAACAACATGCGCGCTTTGCTACGACCCCGCCGCCCGTGCAATATAAAAAACAAAATTCGCAAAATAAGAAAACAACATGCGCGCCTCACTACGACCCCGATGTCCGTGCGATATAAAAAACAAAATTCGCAAAATAAGAAAACAACATGCGCGCCTTACTACGACCCCGCCGCCCATGCAAAATAAGAAACAAAATTCGCAAAATAAGAAAACAATATGCGCGCCTCACTACGACCCCGCCGCCCGTGCAAAATAAAAAACAAAATTCGCAAAATAAGAAAACAACATGCGCACCTCGCTACGACCCCTCCGCCCGTGCAAAAAAAAAACAACATTCGCAAAATAAGAAAACAAGATGCGCGCCTCACTACGACCCCGCCGCCCGTGCAATATATGAAACAAAATTCGCAAAATAAGAAAACAATATGCGCGAATCACTACGACCCCGCCGCCCGTTCAATATAAAAAACAAATTTCGCAAAATAAGAAAACAACACGCGCGCTTTGCTACGACCCCGCCGCCCGTGCAATATAAAAAACAAAATTCGCAAAATAAGAAAACAACATGCGCGCCTCACTACGACCCCGCCGCCCGTGCAATATAAAAAACAAAATTCGCAAAATAAGAAAACAACATGCGCGCTTAACAACGACACCACCGTCCGTACAATATAAGAAAACAAAATTCGCAAAATAAGAAAACAACATGCGCGCCTCACAACGACCCCGCCGCCCGTGCAATATAAAAAACAAAATTCGCAAAATAAGAAAACAACATGCGCGCCTCACTACGACCCCGCCGCCCGTGCAATATAAAAAAACAAAATTCGCAAAATAAGAAAACAACATGCGCGCCTCACTACGACCCCGATGCCCGTGCAATATAAAAAACAAAATTCGCAAAATAAGAAAACAACATGCGCGCCTCACTACGACCCCGCCGCCCGTGCAATATAAAAAACAAAATTCGCAAAATAAGAAAACAACATGCGCGCCTCACTACGACCCCGCCGCCCGTGCAATATAAAAAACAAAATTCGCAAAATAAGAAAACAACATGCGCGCCTCACTACGACCCCGACGCCCGTGCAATATAAAAAACAAAATTCGCAAAATAAGAAAAAAAAACATGCGCGCTTTGCTACGACCCCGCCGTCCGTGCAATATAAAAAACAAAATTCGCAAATTAAGAAAACAACATGCGCGCCTCACTACGACCCCGATGTCCGTGCGATATAAAAAACAAAATTCGCAAAATAAGAAAACAACATGCGCGCCTTACTACGACCCCACCGCCCATGCAATATAAAAAACAAAATTCGCAAAATAAGAAAACAACATGCGCGCATCACTACGACCCCGTTGCCCGTTCAATATAAAAAACAAATTTCGGAAAATAAGAAAACAACATGCGCGCCTCACTACGACCCCGACGCGGGTGCAATATAAAAAACAAAGTTCGCAAAATAAGAAAACAACATGCGCGCATCACTACGACCCCGTTGCCCGTTCAATATAAAAAACAAAATTCGCAAAATAAGAAAACAACATGCGCGCCTCACTACGACCCCGCCGCCCGTTCAATATAAAAAACAAAATTCGCAAAATAAGAAAACAACATGCGCGCTTTGCTACGACCCCGCCGCCCGTGCAATATAAAAAAAAATTCGCAAAATAAGAAAACAACATGCGCGCCTCACTACGACCCCGATGTCCGTGCGATATAAAAAACAAAATTCGCAAAATAGGAAAACAACATGCGCGCCTTACTACGACCCCGCCGCCCATGCAATATAAAAAACAAAATTCGCAAAATAAGAAAACAACATGCGCGCCTCACTACGACCCCGCCGCCCGTGCAATATAATAAACAAAATTCGCAAAATAAGAAAACAATATGCGCGCCTCACTACGACCCCGCCGCCCGTGCAATATAAAAAACAAATTTCGCAAAATAAGAAAACAACATGCGCGCCTCACTACGACCCCGCCGCCCGTGCAATATAAAAAACAAAATTCGCAAAATAAGAAAACAACATGCGCGCCTCACTACGACCCCGCCGCCCGTGCAATATAAAAAACAAAATTCGCAAAATAAGAAAACAACATGCGCGCCTCACTACGACCCCGACGCCCGTGCAATATAATAAACAAAATTCGCAAAATAAGAAAACAACATGCGCGCTTTGCTACGACCCCGCCGCCCGTGCAATATAAAAAACAAAATTCGCAAAATAAGAAAACAACATGCGCGCCTCACTACGACCCCGATGTCCGTGCGATATAAAAAACAGAATTCGCAAAATAAGAAAACAACATGCGCGCCTTACTACGACCCCGCCGCCCATGCAATATAAAAAACAAAATTCGCAAAATAAGAAAACAACATGCGCGCATCACTACGACCCCGTTGCCCGTTCAATATAAAAAACAAATTTCGGAAAATAAGAAAACAACATGCGCGCCTCACTACGACCCCGCCGCGGGTGCAATATAAAAAGCAAAGTTTGCAAAATAAGAAAACAACATGCGCGCATCACTACGACCCCGTTGCCCGTTCAATATAAAAAACAAAATTCGCAAAATAAGAAAACAACATGCGCGCCTCACTACGACCCCGCCGCCCGTTCAATATAAAAAACAAAATTCGCAAAATAAGAAAACAACATGCGCGCCTCACTACGACCCCGATGTCCGTGCGATATAAAAAACAAAATTCGCAAAATAAGAAAACAACATGCGCGCCTTACTACGACCCCGCCGCCCATGAAATATAAAAAACAAAATTCGCAAAATAAGAAAACAACATGCGCGCCTCACTACGACCCCGCCGCCCGTGGAATATAAAAAACAATATTCGCAAAATAAGAAAACAACATGCGCGCCTCACTACGACCCCGCCGCCCGTGCAATATAAAAAACAAAATTCGCAAAATAAGAAAACAACATGCGCGCCTCACTACGACCCCGCCGCCCGTGCAATATAAAAAACAAAATTCGCAAAATAAGAAAACAACATGCGCGCCCCAATACGACCCCGCCGCCCGTGCAATATAAAAAACAAAATTCGCAAAATAAGAAAACAACATGCGCGCCTCACTACGACCCCGCCGCCCGTGCAATATAAAAAACAAAATTCGCAAAATAAGAAAACAACATGCGCGCCTCACTACGACCCCGATGTCCGTGCGATATAAAAAACAAAATTCGCAAAATAAGAAAACAACATGCGCGCCTTACTACGACCACGCCGCCCATGCAATATAAAAAACAAAATTCGCAAAATAAGAAAACAACATGCGCGCCTCACTACGACCCCGATGCCGGTGCAATATAAAAAACAAAATTCGCAAAATAAGAAAACAACATGCGCGCCTCACTACGACCCCGATGCCCGTGCAATATAAAAAACAAAATTCGCAAAATAAGAAAACAACATGCGCGCCTTACTTCGACACCGATGCCCGTGCAATATAAAAAACAAAATTCGCAAAATAAGAAAATAACAAGCGCGCCTCACTACGACCCCGATGCCGGTGCAATATAAAAAACAAAATTCGCAAAATAAGAAAACAACATGCGAGCCTTACTTCGACCCGGATGCCCGTGCAACATAAAAAACAAAATTCGCAAAATAAGAAAACAACATGCGCGCCTTACTTCGACACCGATGCCCGTGCAATATAAAAAACAAAATTCGCAAAATAAGAAAACAACGTGCGCGCCTCACTACGACCCCGATGCCGGTGCAATATAAAAAACAAAATTCGCAAAATAAGAAAACAACATGCGCGCCTCACTACGACCCCGATGCCGGTGCAATATAAAAAACAAAATTCGCAAAATAAGAAAACAACATGCGCGCCTCACTACGACCCCGATGCCCGTGCAATATAAAAAACAAAATTCGCAAAATAAGAAAACAACATGCGCGCCTTACTTCGACCCCGATGCCCGTGCAATATAAAAAACAAAATTCGCAAAATAAGAAAACAACATGCGCGCCTCACTACGACCCCGATGCCCGTGCAATATAAAAAACAAAATTCGCAAAATAAGAAAACAATATGCGCGCCTCACTACGACCCCGATGCCGGTGCAATATAAAAAACAAAATTCGAAAAATAAGAAAACAACATGCGCACCTCACTACGACCCCGATGCCCGTGCAATATAAAAACCAAAATTCGCAAAATAAGAAAACAACATGCGCGCCTCACTACGACCCGATGCCGGTGCAATATAAAAAACAAAATTCGCAAAATAAGAAAACAACATGCGCGCCTCACTACGAGCCCGATGCCCGTGCAATATAAAAAACAAAATTCGCAAAATAAGAAAACAACATGCGCGCCTTTCTTCGACACCGATGCCCGTGCAATATAAAAAACAAAATTCGCAAAATAAGAAAACAACATGCGCGCCTTTCTTCGACACCGATGCCCGTGCAATATAAAAAACAAAATTCGCAAAATAAGAAAACAACATGCGCGCCTCACTACGACCCCGATGCCGGTGCAATATAAAAAACAAAATTCGCAAAATAAGAAAACAACATGCGAGCCTTACTTCGACCCGGATGCCCGTGCAACATAAAAAACAAAATTCGCAAAATAAGAAAACAACATGCGCGCCTCACTACGACCCCGATGCCCGTGCAATATAAAAAACAAAATTCGCAAAATAAGAAAACAACATGCGCGCCTCACTACGACCCCGATGCCGGTGCAATATAAAAAACAAAATTCGCAAAATAAGAAAACAACATGCGCGCCTCACTACGACCCCGATGCCCGTGCAATATAAAAAACAAAATTCGCAAAATAAGAAAACAACATGCGCGCCTCACTACGACCCCGATGCCGGTGCAATATAAAAAACAAAATTTGCAAAATAAGAAAACAACATGCGTGCCTCAGTACGACCCTGATGCCCGTGCAATATAAAAAACAAAATTCGCAAAATAAGAAAACAACATGCGCGCCTCACTACGACCCCGATGGCCGTGCAATATAAAAAACAAAACTCGCAAAATAAGAAAACAACATGCGCGCCTCACTACGACCCCCATGCCCGTGCAAAATAAAAAACAAAATTCGCAAAATAAGAAAACAACATGCGCGCCTCACTACGACCCCGATGCCCGTGCAATATAAGAAACAAAATTCGCAAAATAAGAAAACAACATGCGCGCCTCACTACGACCCCGATGCCCGTGCAATATAAAAAACATAATTCGCAAAATAAGAAAACAACATGCGCGCCTCACTTCGACACCGATGCCTGTGCAATATAAAAAACAAAATTCGCAAAAAATAAGAAAAAAACATGCGCGCCTCACTACGACCCCGATGCCGGTGCAATATAAAAAACAAAATTCGCAAAATAAGAAAACAACATGCGCGCCTCACTACGACCCCGATGCCCGTGCAATATAAAAAACAAAATTCGCAAAATAAGAAAACAACATGCGCGCCTTTCTTCGACACCGATGCCCGTGCAATATAAAAAACAAAATTCGCAAAATAAGAAAACAACATGCGCGCCTCACTACGACCCCGATGCCGGTGCAATATAAAAAACAAAATTCGCAAAATAAGAAAACAACATGCGATCCTTACTTCGACCCGGATGCCCGTGCAACATAAAAAACAAAATTCGCAAAATAAGAAAACAACATGCGCGCCTCACTACGACCCCGATGCCCGTGCAATATAAAAAACAAAATTCGCAAAATAAGAAAACAACATGCGCGCCTCACTACGACCCCGATGCCGGTGCAATATAAAAAACAAAATTCGCAAAATAAGAAAACAACTTGCGCGCCTCACTACGACCCCGATGCCCGTGCAATATTAAAAACAAAATTCGCAAAATAAGAAAACAACATGCGCGCCTCACTACGACTCCGATGCCGGTGCAATATAAAAAAAAATTTGCAAAATAAGAAGACAACATGCGTGCCTCAATACGACCCCGATGCCGGTGCAATATAAAAAACAAAATTCGCAAAATAAGAAAACAACATGCGCGCCTCACTACGACCCCGATGCCCGTGCAATATAAAAAACAAAATTCGCAAAATAAGAAAACAACATGCGCGCCTTTCTTCGACACCGATGCCCGTGCAATATAAAAAACAAAATTCGCAAAATAAGAAAACAACATGCGCGCCTCACTACGACCCCGATGCCGGTGCAATATAAAAAACAAAATTCGCAAAATAAGAAAACAACATGCGAGCCTTACTTCGACCCGGATGCCCGTGCAACATAAAAAACAAAATTCGCAAAATAAGAAAACAACATGCGCGCCTCACTACGACCCCGATGCCCGTGCAATATAAAAAACAAAATTCGCAAAATAAGAAAACAACATGCGCGCCTCACTACGACCCCGATGCCGGTGCAATATAAAAAACAAAATTCGCAAAATAAGAAAACAACTTGCGCGCCTCACTACGACCCCGATGCCCGTGCAATATTAAAAACAAAATTCGCAAAATAAGAAAACAACATGCGCGCCTCACTACGACTCCGATGCCGGTGCAATATAAAAAAAAATTTGCAAAATAAGAAGACAACATGCGTGCCTCAATACGACCCCGATGCCGGTGCAATATAAAAAACAAAATTCGCAAAATAAGAAAACAACATGCGCGCCTCACTACGACCCCGATGGCCGTGCAATATAAAAAACAAAACTCACAAAATAAGAAAACAACATGCGCGCCTCACTACGACCCCAATGCCCGTGCAAAATAAAAAACAAAATTCGCAAAATAAGAAAACAACATGCGCGCCTCACTACGACCCCGATGCCCGTTCAATATAAAAAACAAAATTCGCAAAATAAGAAAACAACATGCGCGCCTCACTACGACCCCGATGCCCGTGCAATATAAAAAACATAATTCGCAAAATAAGAAAACAACATGCGCGTCTCACTACGACCCCGATGTTTGTGCAATATAAAAAACAAAATTCGCAAAAAATAAGAAAAAACATGCGCGCCTCACTACGACCCCGATGCCCGTGCAATAAAAATCAAAATTCGCAAAATAAGAAAACAATATGCGCGCCTCACTACGACCCCGATGCCCGTGCAATATAAAAAACAAAATTCGCAAAATAAGAAAACAACATGCGCGCCTCACTACGACCCCGATGCCGGTGCAATATAAAAAACAAAATTCGCAAAATAAGAAAACAACATGCGCGCCTTACTTCGACCCCGATGCCCGTGCAATATAAAAAACAAAATTCGCAAAATAAGAAAACAACATGCGCGCCTCACTACGACCCCGATGCCGGTGCAATATAAAAAACAAAATTCGCAAAATAAGAAAACAACATGCGCGCCTCACTACGACCCCGATGCCCGTGCAATATAAAAAACAAAATTCGCAAAATAAGAAAACAACATGCGCGCCTTACTTCGACACCGATGTCCGTGCAATATAAAAAACAAAATTCGCAAAATAAGAAAACAACATGCGCGCCTCACTACGACCCCGATGCCGGTGCAATATAAAAAACAAAATTCGCAAAATAAGAAAACAACATGCGCGCCTCACTACGACCCCGATGCCGGTGCAATATAAAAAACAAAATTCGCAAAATAAGAAAACAACATGCGCGCCTTACTTCGACCCCGATGCCCGTGCAATATAAAAAACAAAATTCGCAAAATAAGAAAACAACATGCGCGCCTCACTACGACCCCGACGCCCGTGCAATATAAAAAACAAAATTCGCAAAATAAGAAAACAACATGCGCGCTTTGCTACGACCCCGCCGCACGTGCAATATAAAAAACAAAATTCGCAAAATAAGAAAACAACATGCGCGCCTCACTACGACCCCGATGTCCGTGCGATATAAAAAACAGAATTCGCAAAATAAGAAAACAACATGCGCGCCTTACTACGACCCCGCCGCCCATGCAATATAAAAAACAAAATTCGCAAAATAAGAAAACAACATGCGCGCATCACTACGACCCCGTTGCCCGTTCAATATAAAAAACAAATTTCGGAAAATAAGAAAACAACATGCGCGCCTCACTACGACCCCGCCGCGGGTGCAATATAAAAAGCAAAGTTTGCAAAATAAGAAAACAACATGCGCGCATCACTACGACCCCGTTGCCCGTTCAATATAAAAAACAAAATTCGCAAAATAAGAAAACAACATGCGCGCCTCACTACGACCCCGCCGCCCGTTCAATATAAAAAACAAAATTCGCAAAATAAGAAAACAACATGCGCGCTTTGCTACGACCCCGCCGCCCGTGCAATATAAAAAAAAATTCGCAAAATAAGAAAACAACTAGCGCGCTTTGCTACGACCCCGCCGCCCGTGCATAAAAAACAAAATTCGCAAAATAAGAAAACAACATGCGCGCCTCACTACGACCCCGATGTCCGTGCGATATAAAAAACAAAATTCGCAAAATAAGAAAACAACATGCGCGCCTTACTACGACCCCGCCGCCCATGAAATATAAAAAACAAAATTCGCAAAATAAGAAAACAACATGCGCGCCTCACTACGACCCCGCCGCCCGTGGAATATAAAAAACAATATTCGCAAAATAAGAAAACAACATGCGCGCCTCACTACGACCCCGCCGCCCGTGCAATATAAAAAACAAAATTCGCAAAATAAGAAAACAACATGCGCGCCTCACTACGACCCCGCCGCCCGTGCAATATAAAAAACAAAATTCGCAAAATAAGAAAACAACATGCGCGCCTCACTACGACCCCGCCTCCCGTGCAATATAAAAAACAAAATTCGCAAAATAAGAAAACAACATGCGCGCCCCAATACGACCCCGCCGCCCGTGCAATATAAAAAACAAAATTCGCAAAATAAGAAAACAACATGCGCGCCTCACTACGACCCCGCCGCCCGTGCAATATAAAAAACAAAATTCGCAAAATAAGAAAACAACATGCGCGCCTCACTACGACCCCGATGTCCGTGCGATATAAAAAACAAAATTCGCAAAATAAGAAAACAACATGCGCGCCTTACTACGACCCCGCCGCCCATGCAATATAAAAAACAAAATTCGCAAAATAAGAAAACAACATGCGCGCCTCACTACGACCCCGATGCCGGTGCAATATAAAAAACAAAATTCGCAAAATAAGAAAACAACATGCGCGCCTCACTACGACCCCGATGCCCGTGCAATATAAAAAACAAAATTCGCAAAATAAGAAAACAACATGCGCGCCTTACTTCGACACCGATGCCCGTGCAATATAAAAAAACAAAATTCGCAAAATAAGAAAATAACAAGCGCGCCTCACTACGACCCCGATGCCGGTGCAATATAAAAAACAAAATTCGCAAAATAAGAAAACAACATGCGAGCCTTACTTCGACCCGGATGCCCGTGCAACATAAAAAACAAAATTCGCAAAATAAGAAAACAACATGCGCGCCTTACTTCGACACCGATGCCCGTGCAATATAAAAAACAAAATTCGCAAAATAAGAAAACAACGTGCGCGCCTCACTACGACCCCGATGCCGGTGCAATATAAAAAACAAAATTCGCAAAATAAGAAAACAACATGCGCGCCTCACTACGACCCCGATGCCGGTGCAATATAAAAAACAAAATTCGCAAAATAAGAAAACAACATGCGCGCCTCACTACGACCCCGATGCCCGTGCAATATAAAAAACAAAATTCGCAAAATAAGAAAACAACATGCGCGCCTTACTTCGACCCCGATGCCGGTGCAATATAAAAAACAAAATTCGCAAAATAAGAAAACAACATGCGCGCCTCACTACGACCCCGATGCCCGTGCAATATAAAAAACAAAATTCGCAAAATAAGAAAACAATATGCGCGCCTCACTACGACCCCGATGCCGGTGCAATATAAAAAACAAAATTCGAAAAATAAGAAAACAACATGCGCACCTCACTACGACCCCGATGCCCGTGCAATATAAAAACCAAAATTCGCAAAATAAGAAAACAACATGCGCGCCTCACTACGACCCGATGCCGGTGCAATATAAAAAACAAAATTCGCAAAATAAGAAAACAACATGCGCGCCTCACTACGAGCCCGATGCCCGTGCAATATAAAAAACAAAATTCGCAAAATAAGAAAACAACATGCGCGCCTTTCTTCGACACCGATGCCCGTGCAATATAAAAAACAAAATTCGCAAAATAAGAAAACAACATGCGCGCTTTGCTACGACCCCGCCGCCCGTGCAATATAAAAAACAAAATTCGCAAAATAAGAAAACAACATGCGCGCCTCACTACGACCCCGCCGCCCGTGCAATATAAAAAACAAAATTCGCAAAATAAGAAAACAACATGCGCGCCTCACTACGACCCCGCCGCCCGTGCAATATAAAAAACAAAATTCGCAAAATAAGAAAACAAAATGCGCGCCTCACTACGACCCCGACGTCCGTGCAATATAAAAAACAAAATTCGCAAAATAAGGAAACAACATGCGCGCTTTGCTACGACCCCGCCGCCCGTGCAATATAAAAAACAAAATTCGCAAAATAAGAAAACAACATGCGCGCCTCACTACGACCCCGATGTCCGTGCGATATAAAAAACAAAATTCGCAAAATAAGAAAACAACATGCGCGCCTTACTACGACCCCGCCGCCCATGCAATATAAAAAACAAAATTCGCAAAATAAGAAAACAATATGCGCGGTTTGCTACGACCCCGCCGCCCGTGCAATATAAAAAAAAAATTCGCAAAATAAGAAAACAACATGCGCGCTTTGCTACGACCCCGCCGCCCGTGCAATATAAAAAACAAAATTCGCAAAATAAGAAAACAACATGCGCGCCTCACTACGACCCCGATGTCCGTGCGATATAAAAAACAAAATTCGCAAAATAAGAAAACAACATGCGCGCCTTACTACGACCCCGCCGCCCATGCAAAATAAGAAACAAAATTCGCAAAATAAGAAAACAATATGCGCGCCTCACTACGACCCCGCCGCCCGTGCAAAATAAAAAACAAAATTCGCAAAATAAGAAAACAACATGCGCACCTCGCTACGACCCCTCCGCCCGTGCAAAAAAAAAACAACATTCGCAAAATAAGAAAACAAGATGCGCGCCTCACTACGACCCCGCCGCCCGTGCAATATATGAAACAAAATTCGCAAAATAAGAAAACAATATGCGCGAATCACTACGACCCCGCCGCCCGTTCAATATAAAAAACAAATTTCGCAAAATAAGAAAACAACACGCGCGCTTTGCTACGACCCCGCCGCCCGTGCAATATAAAAAACAAAATTCGCAAAATAAGAAAACAACATGCGCGCCTCACTACGACCCCGCCGCCCGTGCAATATAAAAAACAAAATTCGCAAAATAAGAAAACAACATGCGCGCTTAACAACGACACCACCGTCCGTACAATATAAGAAAACAAAATTCGCAAAATAAGAAAACAACATGCGCGCCTCACAACGACCCCGCCGCCCGTGCAATATAAAAAACAAAATTCGCAAAATAAGAAAACAACATGCGCGCCTCACTACGACCCCGCCGCCCGTGCAATATAAAAAAACAAAATTCGCAAAATAAGAAAACAACATGCGCGCCTCACTACGACCCCGATGCCCGTGCAATATAAAAAACAAAATTCGCAAAATAAGAAAACAACATGCGCGCCTCACTACGACCCCGCCGCCCGTGCAATATAAAAAACAAAATTCGCAAAATAAGAAAACAACATGCGCGCCTCACTACGACCCCGCCGCCCGTGCAATATAAAAAACAAAATTCGCAAAATAAGAAAACAACATGCGCGCCTCACTACGACCCCGACGCCCGTGCAATATAAAAAACAAAATTCGCAAAATAAGAAAAAAAAACATGCGCGCTTTGCTACGACCCCGCCGTCCGTGCAATATAAAAAACAAAATTCGCAAATTAAGAAAACAACATGCGCGCCTCACTACGACCCCGATGTCCGTGCGATATAAAAAACAAAATTCGCAAAATAAGAAAACAACATGCGCGCCTTACTACGACCCCACCGCCCATGCAATATAAAAAACAAAATTCGCAAAATAAGAAAACAACATGCGCGCATCACTACGACCCCGTTGCCCGTTCAATGTAAAAAACAAATTTCGGAAAATAAGAAAACAACATGCGCGCCTCACTACGACCCCGACGCGGGTGCAATATAAAAAACAAAGTTCGCAAAATAAGAAAACAACATGCGCGCATCACTACGACCCCGTTGCCCGTTCAATATAAAAAACAAAATTCGCAAAATAAGAAAACAACATGCGCGCCTCACTACGACCCCGCCGCCCGTTCAATATAAAAAACAAAATTCGCAAAATAAGAAAACAACATGCGCGCTTTGCTACGACCCCGCCGCCCGTGCAATATAAAAAAAAATTCGCAAAATAAGAAAACAACATGCGCGCCTCACTACGACCCCGATGTCCGTGCGATATAAAAAACAAAATTCGCAAAATAGGAAAACAACATGCGCGCCTTACTACGACCCCGCCGCCCATGCAATATAAAAAACAAAATTCGCAAAATAAGAAAACAACATGCGCGCCTCACTACGACCCCGCCGCCCGTGCAATATAATAAACAAAATTCGCAAAATAAGAAAACAATATGCGCGCCTCACTACGACCCCGCCGCCCGTGCAATATAAAAAACAAATTTCGCAAAATAAGAAAACAACATGCGCGCCTCACTACGACCCCGCCGCCCGTGCAATATAAAAAACAAAATTCGCAAAATAAGAAAACAACATGCGCGCCTCACTACGACCCCGCCGCCCGTGCAATATAAAAAACAAAATTCGCAAAATAAGAAAACAACATGCGCGCCTCACTACGACCCCGACGCCCGTGCAATATAAAAAACAAAATTCGCAAAATAAGAAAACAACATGCGCGCTTTGCTACGACCCCGCCGCCCGTGCAATATAAAAAACAAAATTCGCAAAATAAGAAAACAACATGCGCGCCTCACTACGACCCCGATGTCCGTGCGATATAAAAAACAGAATTCGCAAAATAAGAAAACAACATGCGCGCCTTACTACGACCCCGCCGCCCATGCAATATAAAAAACAAAATTCGCAAAATAAGAAAACAACATGCGCGCATCACTACGACCCCGTTGCCCGTTCAATATAAAAAACAAATTTCGGAAAATAAGAAAACAACATGCGCGCCTCACTACGACCCCGCCGCGGGTGCAATATAAAAAGCAAAGTTTGCAAAATAAGAAAACAACATGCGCGCATCACTACGACCCCGTTGCCCGTTCAATATAAAAAACAAAATTCGCAAAATAAGAAAACAACATGCGCGCCTCACTACGACCCCGCCGCCCGTTCAATATAAAAAACAAAATTCGCAAAATAAGAAAACAACATGCGCGCCTCACTACGACCCCGATGTCCGTGCGATATAAAAAACAAAATTCGCAAAATAAGAAAACAACATGCGCGCCTTACTACGACCCCGCCGCCCATGAAATATAAAAAACAAAATTCGCAAAATAAGAAAACAACATGCGCGCCTCACTACGACCCCGCCGCCCGTGGAATATAAAAAACAATATTCGCAAAATAAGAAAACAACATGCGCGCCTCACTACGACCCCGCCGCCCGTGCAATATAAAAAACAAAATTCGCAAAATAAGAAAACAACATGCGCGCCTCACTACGACCCCGCCGCCCGTGCAATATAAAAAACAAAATTCGCAAAATAAGAAAACAACATGCGCGCCCCAATACGACCCCGCCGCCCGTGCAATATAAAAAACAAAATTCGCAAAATAAGAAAACAACATGCGCGCCTCACTACGACCCCGCCGCCCGTGCAATATAAAAAACAAAATTCGCAAAATAAGAAAACAACATGCGCGCCTCACTACGACCCCGATGTCCGTGCGATATAAAAAACAAAATTCGCAAAATAAGAAAACAACATGCGCGCCTTACTACGACCACGCCGCCCATGCAATATAAAAAACAAAATTCGCAAAATAAGAAAACAACATGCGCGCCTCACTACGACCCCGATGCCGGTGCAATATAAAAAACAAAATTCGCAAAATAAGAAAACAACATGCGCGCCTCACTACGACCCCGATGCCCGTGCAATATAAAAAACAAAATTCGCAAAATAAGAAAACAACATGCGCGCCTTACTTCGACACCGATGCCCGTGCAATATAAAAAACAAAATTCGCAAAATAAGAAAATAACAAGCGCGCCTCACTACGACCCCGATGCCGGTGCAATATAAAAAACAAAATTCGCAAAATAAGAAAACAACATGCGAGCCTTACTTCGACCCGGATGCCCGTGCAACATAAAAAACAAAATTCGCAAAATAAGAAAACAACATGCGCGCCTTACTTCGACACCGATGCCCGTGCAATATAAAAAACAAAATTCGCAAAATAAGAAAACAACGTGCGCGCCTCACTACGACCCCGATGCCGGTGCAATATAAAAAACAAAATTCGCAAAATAAGAAAACAACATGCGCGCCTCACTACGACCCCGATGCCGGTGCAATATAAAAAACAAAATTCGCAAAATAAGAAAACAACATGCGCGCCTCACTACGACCCCGATGCCCGTGCAATATAAAAAACAAAATTCGCAAAATAAGAAAACAACATGCGCGCCTTACTTCGACCCCGATGCCCGTGCAATATAAAAAACAAAATTCGCAAAATAAGAAAACAACATGCGCGCCTCACTACGACCCCGATTACCGTGCAATATAAAAAACAAAATTCGCAAAATAAGAAAACAATATGCGCGCCTCACTACGACCCCGATGCCGGTGCAATATAAAAAACAAAATTCGAAAAATAAGAAAACAACATGCGCACCTCACTACGACCCCGATGCCCGTGCAATATAAAAACCAAAATTCGCAAAATAAGAAAACAACATGCGCGCCTCACTACGACCCGATGCCGGTGCAATATAAAAAACAAAATTCGCAAAATAAGAAAACAACATGCGCGCCTCACTACGAGCCCGATGCCCGTGCAATATAAAAAACAAAATTCGCAAAATAAGAAAACAACATGCGCGCCTTTCTTCGACACCGATGCCCGTGCAATATAAAAAACAAAATTCGCAAAATAAGAAAACAACATGCGCGCCTTTCTTCGACACCGATGCCCGTGCAATATAAAAAACAAAATTCGCAAAATAAGAAAACAACATGCGCGCCTCACTACGACCCCGATGCCGGTGCAATATAAAAAACAAAATTCGCAAAATAAGAAAACAACATGCGAGCCTTACTTCGACCCGGATGCCCGTGCAACATAAAAAACAAAATTCGCAAAATAAGAAAACAACATGCGCGCCTCACTACGACCCCGATGCCCGTGCAATATAAAAAACAAAATTCGCAAAATAAGAAAACAACATGCGCGCCTCACTACGACCCCGATGCCGGTGCAATATAAAAAACAAAATTCGCAAAATAAGAAAACAACATGCGCGCCTCACTACGACCCCGATGCCCGTGCAATATAAAAAACAAAATTCGCAAAATAAGAAAACAACATGCGCGCCTCACTACGACCCCGATGCCGGTGCAATATAAAAAACAAAATTTGCAAAATAAGAAAACAACATGCGTGCCTCAGTACGACCCTGATGCCCGTGCAATATAAAAAACAAAATTCGCAAAATAAGAAAACAACATGCGCGCCTCACTACGACCCCGATGGCCGTGCAATATAAAAAACAAAACTCGCAAAATAAGAAAACAACATGCGCGCCTCACTACGACCCCCATGCCCGTGCAAAATAAAAAACAAAATTCGCAAAATAAGAAAACAACATGCGCGCCTCACTACGACCCCGATGCCCGTGCAATATAAGAAACAAAATTCGCAAAATAAGAAAACAACATGCGCGCCTCACTACGACCCCGATGCCCGTGCAATATAAAAAACATAATTCGCAAAATAAGAAAACAACATGCGCGCCTCACTTCGACACCGATGCCTGTGCAATATAAAAAACAAAATTCGCAAAAAATAAGAAAAAAACATGCGCGCCTCACTACGACCCCGATGCCGGTGCAATATAAAAAACAAAATTCGCAAAATAAGAAAACAACATGCGCGCCTCACTACGACCCCGATGCCCGTGCAATATAAAAAACAAAATTCGCAAAATAAGAAAACAACATGCGCGCCTTTCTTCGACACCGATGCCCGTGCAATATAAAAAACAAAATTCGCAAAATAAGAAAACAACATGCGCGCCTCACTACGACCCCGATGCCGGTGCAATATAAAAAACAAAATTCGCAAAATAAGAAAACAACATGCGATCCTTACTTCGACCCGGATGCCCGTGCAACATAAAAAACAAAATTCGCAAAATAAGAAAACAACATGCGCGCCTCACTACGACCCCGATGCCCGTGCAATATAAAAAACAAAATTCGCAAAATAAGAAAACAACATGCGCGCCTCACTACGACCCCGATGCCGGTGCAATATAAAAAACAAAATTCGCAAAATAAGAAAACAACTTGCGCGCCTCACTACGACCCCGATGCCCGTGCAATATTAAAAACAAAATTCGCAAAATAAGAAAACAACATGCGCGCCTCACTACGACTCCGATGCCGGTGCAATATAAAAAAAAATTTGCAAAATAAGAAGACAACATGCGTGCCTCAATACGACCCCGATGCCGGTGCAATATAAAAAACAAAATTCGCAAAATAAGAAAACAACATGCGCGCCTCACTACGACCCCGATGCCCGTGCAATATAAAAAACAAAATTCGCAAAATAAGAAAACAACATGCGCGCCTTTCTTCGACACCGATGCCCGTGCAATATAAAAAACAAAATTCGCAAAATAAGAAAACAACATGCGCGCCTCACTACGACCCCGATGCCGGTGCAATATAAAAAACAAAATTCGCAAAATAAGAAAACAACATGCGAGCCTTACTTCGACCCGGATGCCCGTGCAACATAAAAAACAAAATTCGCAAAATAAGAAAACAACATGCGCGCCTCACTACGACCCCGATGCCCGTGCAATATAAAAAACAAAATTCGCAAAATAAGAAAACAACATGCGCGCCTCACTACGACCCCGATGCCGGTGCAATATAAAAAACAAAATTCGCAAAATAAGAAAACAACTTGCGCGCCTCACTACGACCCCGATGCCCGTGCAATATTAAAAACAAAATTCGCAAAATAAGAAAACAACATGCGCGCCTCACTACGACTCCGATGCCGGTGCAATATAAAAAAAAATTTGCAAAATAAGAAGACAACATGCGTGCCTCAATACGACCCCGATGCCGGTGCAATATAAAAAACAAAATTCGCAAAATAAGAAAACAACATGCGCGCCTCACTACGACCCCGATGGCCGTGCAATATAAAAAACAAAACTCACAAAATAAGAAAACAACATGCGCGCCTCACTACGACCCCAATGCCCGTGCAAAATAAAAAACAAAATTCGCAAAATAAGAAAACAACATGCGCGCCTCACTACGACCCCGATGCCCGTTCAATATAAAAAACAAAATTCGCAAAATAAGAAAACAACATGCGCGCCTCACTACGACCCCGATGCCCGTGCAATATAAAAAACATAATTCGCAAAATAAGAAAACAACATGCGCGTCTCACTACGACCCCGATGTTTGTGCAATATAAAAAACAAAATTCGCAAAAAATAAGAAAAAAACATGCGCGCCTCACTACGACCCCGATGCCCGTGCAATAAAAATCAAAATTCGCAAAATAAGAAAACAATATGCGCGCCTCACTACGACCCCGATGCCCGTGCAATATAAAAAACAAAATTCGCAAAATAAGAAAACAACATGCGCGCCTCACTACGACCCCGATGCCGGTGCAATATAAAAAACAAAATTCGCAAAATAAGAAAACAACATGCGCGCCTTACTTCGACCCCGATGCCCGTGCAATATAAAAAACAAAATTCGCAAAATAAGAAAACAACATGCGCGCCTCACTACGACCCCGATGCCGGTGCAATATAAAAAACAAAATTCGCAAAATAAGAAAACAACATGCGCGCCTCACTACGACCCCGATGCCCGTGCAATATAAAAAACAAAATTCGCAAAATAAGAAAACAACATGCGCGCCTTACTTCGACACCGATGTCCGTGCAATATAAAAAACAAAATTCGCAAAATAAGAAAACAACATGCGCGCCTCACTACGACCCCGATGCCGGTGCAATATAAAAAACAAAATTCGCAAAATAAGAAAACAACATGCGCGCCTCACTACGACCCCGATGCCGGTGCAATATAAAAAACAAAATTCGCAAAATAAGAAAACAACATGCGCGCCTTACTTCGACCCCGATGCCCGTGCAATATAAAAAACAAAATTCGCAAAATAAGAAAACAACATGCGCGCCTCACTACGACCCCGATGCCGGTGCAATATAAAAAACAAAATTCGCAAAATAAGAAAACAACATGCGCGCTTTGCTACGACCCCGCCGCCCGTGCAATATAAAAAACAAAATTCGCAAAATAAGAAAACAACATGCGCTCCTCACTACGACCCCGATGCCGGTGCAATATAAAAAACAAAATTCGCAAAATAAGAAAACAACATGTGCGCCTCACTACGACCCCGATGCCGGTGCAATATAAAAAACAAAATTCGCAAAATAAGAAAACAACATACGCGCCTCACTACGACCCCGATGCCGGTGCAATATAAAAAACAAAATTCGCAAAATAAGAAAACAACATGCGCGCCTCACTACGACCCCGCCGCCCGTGCAATATAAAAAACAAAATTCGCAAAATAAGAAAACAACATGCGCGCCTCACTACGACCCCGCCGCCCGTGCAATATAAAAAACAAAATTCGCAAAATAAGAAAACAACTTGCGCGCCTCACTACGACCCCGATGCCCGTGCAATATTAAAAACAAAATTCGCAAAATAAGAAAACAACATGCGCGCCTCACTACGACTCCGATGCCGGTGCAATATAAAAAAAAAATTTGCAAAATAAGAAGACAACATGCGTGCCTCAATACGACCCCGATGCCGGTGCAATATAAAAAACAAAATTCGCAAAATAAGAAAACAACATGCGCGCCTCACTACGACCCCGATGGCGGTGCAATATAAAAAACAAAACTCACAAAATAAGAAAACAACATGCGCGCCTCACTACGACCCCAATGCCCGTGCAAAATAAAAAACAAAATTCGCAAAATAAGAAAACAACATGCGCGCCTCACTACGACCCCGATGCCCGTTCAATATAGAAAACAAAATTCGCAAAATAAGAAAACAACATGCGCGCCTCACTACGACCCCGATGCCCGTGCAATATAAAAAACATAATTCGCAAAATAAGAAAACAACATGCGCGCCTCACTACGACCCCGATGTTTGTGCAATATAAAAAACAAAATTCGCAAAAAATAAGAAAAAAACATGCGCGCCTCACTACGACCCCGATGCCCGTGCAATAAAAATCAAAATTCGCAAAATAAGAAAACAATATGCGCGCCTCACTACGACCCCGATGCCCGTGCAATATAAAAAACAAAATTCGCAAAATAAGAAAACAACATGCGCGCCTCACTACGACCCCGATGCCGGTGCAATATAAAAAACAAAATTCGCAAAATAAGAAAACAACATGCGCGCCTTACTTCGACCCCGATGCCCGTGCAATATAAAAAACAAAATTCGCAAAATAAGAAAACAACATGCGCGCCTCACTACGACCCCGATGCCGGTGCAATATAAAAAACAAAATTCGCAAAATAAGAAAACAACATGCGCGCCTCACTACGACCCCGATGCCCGTGCAATATAAAAAACAAAATTCGCAAAATAAGAAAACAACATGCGCGCCTTACTTCGACACCGATGTCCGTGCAATATAAAAAACAAAATTCGCAAAATAAGAAAACAACATGCGCGCCTCACTACGACCCCGATGCCGGTGCAATATAAAAAACAAAATTCGCAAAATAAGAAAACAACATGCGCGCCTCACTACGACCCCGATGCCGGTGCAATATAAAAAACAAAATTCGCAAAATAAGAAAACAACATGCGCGCCTTACTTCGACCCCGATGCCCGTGCAATATAAAAAACAAAATTCGCAAAATAAGAAAACAACATGCGCGCCTCACTACGACCCCGATGCCGGTGCAATATAAAAAACAAAATTCGCAAAATAAGAAAACAACATGCGCGCTTTGCTACGACCCCGCCGCCCGTGCAATATAAAAAACAAAATTCGCAAAATAAGAAAACAACATGCGCTCCTCACTACGACCCCGATGCCGGTGCAATATAAAAAACAAAATTCGCAAAATAAGAAAACAACATGTGCGCCTCACTACGACCCCGATGCCGGTGCAATATAAAAAACAAAATTCGCAAAATAAGAAAACAACATACGCGCCTCACTACGACCCCGATGCCGGTGCAATATAAAAAACAAAATTCGCAAAATAAGAAAACAACATGCGCGCCTCACTACGACCCCGCCGCCCGTGCAATATAAAAAACAAAATTCGCAAAATAAGAAAACAACATGCGCGCCTCACTACGACCCCGCCGCCCGTGCAATATAAAAAACAAAATTCGCAAAATAAGAAAACAAAATGCGCGCCTCACTACGACCCCGACGTCCGTGCAATATAAAAAACAAAATTCGCAAAATAAGGAAACAACATGCGCGCTTTGCTACGACCCCGCCGCCCGTGCAATATAAAAAACAAAATTCGCAAAATAAGAAAACAACATGCGCGCCTCACTACGACCCCGATGTCCGTGCGATATAAAAAACAAAATTCGCAAAAGAAGAAAACAACATTCGCGCCTTACTACGACCCCGCCGCCCATGCAATATAAAAAACAAAATTCGCAAAATAAGAAAACAACATGCGCGGTTTGCTACGACCCCGCCGCCCGTGCAATATAAAAAAAAAATTCGCAAAATAAGAAAACAACATGCGCGCTTTGCTACGACCCCGCCGCCCGTGCAATATAAAAAACAAAATTCGCAAAATAAGAAAACAACATGCGCGCCTCACTACGACCCCGATGTCCGTGCGATATAAAAAACAAAATTCGCAAAATAAGAAAACAACATGCGCGCCTTACTACGACCCCGCCGCCCATGCAAAATAAGAAACAAAATTCGCAAAATAAGAAAACAATATGCGCGCCTCACTACGACCCCGCCGCCCGTGCAAAATAAAAAACAAAATTCGCAAAATAAGAAAACAACATGCGCACCTCGCTACGACCCCTCCGCCCGTGCAAAAAAAAACAACATTCGCAAAATAAGAAAACAAGATGCGCGCCTCACTACGACCCCGCCGCCCGTGCAATATATGAAACAAAATTCGCAAAATAAGAAAACAATATGCGCGAATCACTACGACCCCGCCGCCCGTTCAATATAAAAAACAAATTTCGCAAAATAAGAAAACAACACGCGCGCTTTGCTACGACCCCGCCGCCCGTGCAATATAAAAAACAAAATTCGCAAAATAAGAAAACAACATGCGCGCCTCACTACGACCCCGCCGCCCGTGCAATATAAAAAACAAAATTCGCAAAATAAGAAAACAACATGCGAGCCTTACTTCGACCCGGATGCCCGTGCAACATAAAAAACAAAATTCGCAAAATAAGAAAACAACATGCGCGCCTCACTACGACCCCGATGCCCGTGCAATATAAAAAACAAAATTCGCAAAATAAGAAAACAACATGCGCGCCTCACTACGACCCCGATGCCGGTGCAATATAAAAAACAAAATTCGCAAAATAAGAAAACAACTTGCGCGCCTCACTACGACCCCGATGCCCGTGCAATATTAAAAACAAAATTCGCAAAATAAGAAAACAACATGCGCGCCTCACTACGACTCCGATGCCGGTGCAATATAAAAAAAAAATTGCAAAATAAGAAGACAACATGCGTGCCTCAATACGACCCCGATGCCGGTGCAATATAAAAAACAAAATTCGCAAAATAAGAAAACAACATGCGCGCCTCACTACGACCCCGATGGCCGTGCAATATAAAAAACAAAACTCACAAAATAAGAAAACAACATGCGCGCCTCACTACGACCCCAATGCCCGTGCAAAATAAAAAACAAAATTCGCAAAATAAGAAAACAACATGCGCGCCTCACTACGACCCCGATGCCCGTTCAATATAAAAAACAAAATTCGCAAAATAAGAAAACAACATGCGCGCCTCACTACGACCCCGATGCCCGTGCAATATAAAAAACATAATTCGCAAAATAAGAAAACAACATGCGCGTCTCACTACGACCCCGATGTTTGTGCAATATAAAAAACAAAATTCGCAAAAAATAAGAAAAAAACATGCGCGCCTCACTACGACCCCGATGCCCGTGCAATAAAAATCAAAATTCGCAAAATAAGAAAACAATATGCGCGCCTCACTACGACCCCGATGCCCGTGCAATATAAAAAACAAAATTCGCAAAATAAGAAAACAACATGCGCGCCTCACTACGACCCCGATGCCGGTGCAATATAAAAAACAAAATTCGCAAAATAAGAAAACAACATGCGCGCCTTACTTCGACCCCGATGCCCGTGCAATATAAAAAACAAAATTCGCAAAATAAGAAAACAACATGCGCGCCTCACTACGACCCCGATGCCGGTGCAATATAAAAAACAAAATTCGCAAAATAAGAAAACAACATGCGCGCCTCACTACGACCCCGATGCCCGTGCAATATAAAAAACAAAATTCGCAAAATAAGAAAACAACATGCGCGCCTTACTTCGACACCGATGTCCGTGCAATATAAAAAACAAAATTCGCAAAATAAGAAAACAACATGCGCGCCTCACTACGACCCCGATGCCGGTGCAATATAAAAAACAAAATTCGCAAAATAAGAAAACAACATGCGCGCCTCACTACGACCCCGATGCCGGTGCAATATAAAAAACAAAATTCGCAAAATAAGAAAACAACATGCGCGCCTTACTTCGACCCCGATGCCCGTGCAATATAAAAAACAAAATTCGCAAAATAAGAAAACAACATGCGCGCCTCACTACGACCCCGACGCCCGTGCAATATAAAAAACAAAATTCGCAAAATAAGAAAACAACATGCGCGCTTTGCTACGACCCCGCCGCACGTGCAATATAAAAAACAAAATTCGCAAAATAAGAAAACAACATGCGCGCCTCACTACGACCCCGATGTCCGTGCGATATAAAAAACAGAATTCGCAAAATAAGAAAACAACATGCGCGCCTTACTACGACCCCGCCGCCCATGCAATATAAAAAACAAAATTCGCAAAATAAGAAAACAACATGCGCGCATCACTACGACCCCGTTGCCCGTTCAATATAAAAAACAAATTTCGGAAAATAAGAAAACAACATGCGCGCCTCACTACGACCCCGCCGCGGGTGCAATATAAAAAGCAAAGTTTGCAAAATAAGAAAACAACATGCGCGCATCACTACGACCCCGTTGCCCGTTCAATATAAAAAACAAAATTCGCAAAATAAGAAAACAACATGCGCGCCTCACTACGACCCCGCCGCCCGTTCAATATAAAAAACAAAATTCGCAAAATAAGAAAACAACATGCGCGCTTTGCTACGACCCCGCCGCCCGTGCAATATAAAAAAAAATTCGCAAAATAAGAAAACAACTAGCGCGCTTTGCTACGACCCCGCCGCCCGTGCATAAAAAACAAAATTCGCAAAATAAGAAAACAACATGCGCGCCTCACTACGACCCCGATGTCCGTGCGATATAAAAAACAAAATTCGCAAAATAAGAAAACAACATGCGCGCCTTACTACGACCCCGCCGCCCATGAAATATAAAAAACAAAATTCGCAAAATAAGAAAACAACATGCGCGCCTCACTACGACCCCGCCGCCCGTGGAATATAAAAAACAATATTCGCAAAATAAGAAAACAACATGCGCGCCTCACTACGACCCCGCCGCCCGTGCAATATAAAAAACAAAATTCGCAAAATAAGAAAACAACATGCGCGCCTCACTACGACCCCGCCGCCCGTGCAATATAAAAAACAAAATTCGCAAAATAAGAAAACAACATGCGCGCCTCACTACGACCCCGCCTCCCGTGCAATATAAAAAACAAAATTCGCAAAATAAGAAAACAACATGCGCGCCCCAATACGACCCCGCCGCCCGTGCAATATAAAAAACAAAATTCGCAAAATAAGAAAACAACATGCGCGCCTCACTACGACCCCGCCGCCCGTGCAATATAAAAAACAAAATTCGCAAAATAAGAAAACAACATGCGCGCCTCACTACGACCCCGATGTCCGTGCGATATAAAAAACAAAATTCGCAAAATAAGAAAACAACATGCGCGCCTTACTACGACCCCGCCGCCCATGCAATATAAAAAACAAAATTCGCAAAATAAGAAAACAACATGCGCGCCTCACTACGACCCCGATGCCGGTGCAATATAAAAAACAAAATTCGCAAAATAAGAAAACAACATGC